>NC_061090.1:81160742-81345809 GCF_015104395.2 Macrobrachium nipponense | reverse complement strand
ACAAGGCTCTGAACTGAAAGATCCTTCCCCCCGTCATGAAACGGAGGTACTTCTTCGATGAAGGGTGGATCGGAACGTGAAAGTAGGCGTCCTGGAGATCTAGGAGACACCATCCAATCTCCTTGTCGTAATGACGCTAGGACTGAAGCAGAAGTCTCCATGGAGAACTTCTCCTTCTGAACAAATTTGTTCAGAGAGCTGACGTCCAGTGCTGGTCTCCAGCCTCCCGAGGCTTTCGCAACCAGAAAAAGGCGATTGTAAAACCCCGGGGAGTTTTGATCCAGTACTAGTTCTATCGCTCTCTTGTCCCCCTACCTCTCTTCTCCAGAGCCTTCCTTCTTGCGGGAGGTCTGGAGGTCGGACCACCTCGAAAGGGCTGAACTGATGTACTAGGTCCTTTCTTGTCAGATGCAAGAAGCAGGCTTCTTCTTCCTTGCTGACTGCGTCAGAAGATCCTGAGTCGCCTTCTCAGTTAAAGAATGAGCAATGTCCTTCACAACTGAGAAGGGAACAAAAAGTCAGACAAAGGCGAATACAGTAGCGCTGCCCTCTGAGCGTGTGAGACTGCCTTGGTTAAGAAGGCCCATATACAGTCCTCTTCTTTAGAAGACCTGCTCCAAACAATGAGGAGATTTCAAAAGCGCCATCCTGTACCGCTTTGTCTATACAAGACAATATGCATAACAGGGCTACAGGTTCGATTCCTTCCGAATCATGGGCTTTCTTGGACATTACCCCAAGGGGACCAATCTAAGAAGTTGAAACTTCCAATACATGAAAGAGTCCCTTGAGGAGATGGTCCAGTTCAGAAATTCCCCCACGTAATTCGTGCCGAATTGAGACCTTGTCGACGTGAAGCGTCAACTAAGGTCGAAAAGTCTGCTTCCGACGTAGACGGGAGAGCAATACCCATATTCTCTCCCGTCTGATACCAAATGCCTCTTTTACCAGCTAATCTCGCTGGAGGCATGCAGAAGACTGTTCTCACTAAGTCTTTCTTAGACTTCATCCATGAGTCTAAGGATTGTAAGGCCCTCTTCATAGAAATGGTGGCTTCATTTTGAGACAAAAAACGAAGGCTTCTTCGTCTTAGACTCGAAAAGAAAAGAGAGCGCGGAGAAGAAGGAGGAGCGGCAGGAGTCAAACTCGTCTCCATACTCCTCAAGAAGCAAGGCAGTCAAAAACCTTATAGTTTCGACAGTCCTTCTCTTCTCTGATATTCACATCCGAGTTTTTCTTCCAACTCGGGATCTAAATGAGTCTCCGCTCCCCTTTCCGTACGTTTCCTCTTCTGGATGGAGACAAACTCCTAATAGGAGAGGGGCTAAGGGAATGATAATCTTTCCTCTTTCCCGCTTTAATAGCCTGGAAGGCGGCCACAAGCTCAGGCTTCTCTTGATAATTAGAAGACGCTTCCCGCTTGGGATGACGCTTCCCGTTCGCCAAGCGTCCTGGCTGACGTCTCTCGCTTACTTGGCTGCTGACGTCTTGATGACGCCTCGCGCCTGGAAGACGCTCCGAATAATTCAAAAGGCGTCCTAACTTGGCGTCAAAATATTGGTCGGAGCGTCATGTCTACCAACAGTTTTCAATGACGCTTCATGTCTAAAAGACGTCTTACGTCTCTCTGGCGTTACGAAACTTTCGTAAGCAACCGTTCTCGCTCTCGACCCGAAGCTTCTGTAAGATGTTTAGAAGTTTCACGTCTGCATGACGCTTCTCGTTTAGCAGGGGAGAGAGGACGAGACTTCTTGATTGGAAGCTGCCACGTCCTTCCTACGAGGCGCTAAAACTCCCACTAGAGAGGACAGTTGCTCTTGAACTGCCATAATTATTCTCCTTGACGCTTCTCCACGTCCACTGCATGACGCCTTTCGTCATCACTCGGGGAGAAGTAGGAAAAGGGTACTTCTGCGTACTCGTCAGGTGACGCTGACGCCACCTTCGCCTTCTTAATAGAAGAGGGAGCGGTATCTGAGAAACGCTCTGGGCTCGAATCTATTTCGGGTTCTTTCATATGACGCTTCAGAGGCTCGACAAGTTCGACTCCTTCCACCCTCGTTTAGGTGAGGGAGAGGGAGAACGGACGAGAACACTCACGAAGGACGCTTTTCCTATAGCGCCCTTGAGCAGCCTGCCACGAAGCAGAGCAGCTGCTAGGAAGGGGCGTCTGACCGTTGGGGATTCCCCACGACCTCCTTCTCCTCTGGGCATGGGAGCTTGGAAGAGGTCTAGGCCTGGGAGCGTCGCAGGGACGATCAAACCGCCCCCTCCACAAAACACTGGGAGAACTCACTTCACTGTAATGCTCACTTTCACTAGCCGTTACCTTGCAAGTCCGCCATCTTGGACTTTCATGTCTCTAATCGTAGCTTTCAGATTGGCGATTTCCGAGGCCGATTCCGAAAGTACACTTTGAGAATGAGATACATAGGGAGAATCTAAATCAGTAGGATTAGAATTATCAGTAAAAGCTCAATAGGCCCTTGAACTCACAAACCTTTCAGACGTCTAACTCTATCCCTCTCTAACTTCTTCAAATAAGAAGTCAAAGTCTTCCCACTTCTTCCGCATTTAATCCCTCGCATTCCTTACAAGTATTATTAGCAGAACACTGAAACTCCCTACATTTACGGCATACAGTGTGGAGGATCCACCGAAGCTTTCGGTATCCTCACCCTGCAGCCTACATTCACCCACACATTCTCACACTCACATTTGAATCAGACATACTGAGAAAAATCCAAAAAAAAGCAATTCCAAAAACAGTCCACAGTAGCGAATGTCAAAACACGATCCAGATACGTCACCAAAAAGCCGTAAGAAACGATGATCAAAGGATGAAATATGAATCTAAGTCAGGAGGTAATAGCAACAATGTTGATACCACCGGCGACAGAGAAAATATGATAGAAACGGGATGGTTCCTAGTCCTGCCGCCCAGGGCAGGCCGGTAGATCACCTGACCTACCTGTAGCGAGTGGCGCGAAATTTGAATTTCTGTCGGGGACGACGGAGTCTTAGCTATGTATATATCTGACAGGTAAGTTGATTGTATGAAAACCCGGGTTACCAGCTGGTCGCTGCAAGAGCGGCCGCTGGCCTGGCGAGAGTCACCTGAGCGGCTCTCACCAGCCTTCTGTTCTCACGCGAACGAGAGACCGAGCCGGAACCTGGCGTAGCGGCATCGCCGCTAGCACCAGGCGAGGAAGTACCAGTGCTAACCGGTACTCCTCTGGTCCCTGTCCTATCTCTTCCTTATGGAAGGGGAGACGGGCCCCCGCTCCCCAGAAGGAGCAGGAAGACTAGCAGAAGGACCCCCCGTCCCACAGGGTGGGACGGGCCCTTAGAAGTTCCCGAAGGAGACTTCTTAGGGGGGAAGGAGCCTTCTCTTCTTCGGCTTATGGGCCTTAAAAGTCGAAGGGGGAAGAGTGGCAGCAGCAGACGATGAAGACGAAGATGACACCTTCCTTCCTCTTCTTCCTCTTCCTCGTCAGCTCACGCAGGACAGTCGTCAGGTCCTCCATCCAGGCCGGAGCCGGGGCTATTGCCGAAGCAACACGGCCCGAACTGCAACCTGTCCGGAAGGACCTGGGACTGGGGAAGACACCGTGGGCAGGACCAGCATGGACAGGCTCAGGAACCAGGAGCGACAGGAACAGCAACCAGCTCAGGAGCGGCAGGAACAGCGGCAGCGGTAGACCCAGAAGGGACAGCCAAGCCAGCAGCGGGAATCACATCAGCGGCAGGTACGGCAGGCCCAGCGATCGCCTTGTAGAATCATCGGCAGCCAGCGGGAACCTCCGGGTACTGGCGGCCGGTCCAGGGCAAGCTGCTGGAACAGCGGAAGTCTGGGGCAGGCAACACGAAGAAAACAGGCGGCGGCGGCAACACCCCCTCGGTACGGCGGCAGCCTTAGTAGCGGCAGACGGCGTCACCGACACAGCATGGGGAGTGTAGACCAGGCGGGGGGGAGCAGCATAAGCGGCCGTGGTAGTAGTGGAGACCGCCCCAGACCTCGCTAGACGCTGCAGCAGCCCGTAGATGCTAGGCACGCCCTGCCGCCGCGGGAGGTACTTCCATACCTGTCCAAGGTCATCTCCCACGGATGTAGCACCTGCGGTAGCACAGATAGATTAGTAAGAGGGGTTCCCTCACGCACGGGGGAAGACATGCCCCACCCCGAACGCAAGGAAGACCCCCCCAAATACAAAATACAACGAGGAAGCTGAGCGGGGTGCAGGAAGAAGACGAAGAATCGGACACCAAGGGAGTCGCGGGAGAGCTTTCCGACGACTTCTGGCAGACCTTCGCTTCCCCTACCCCCGCACAGGAGTGAAAGTAATATGAAAATGAAACAGAATACTGCCCTTGCGATTCACTTCATAGAACTTAAAGGGGAAAAGATCAATTCCCGGGTAAGAGCGGAAACTTGATCCAAATAATATGATGCTATCTATATATATGAAAATGAAACAGAATACTGCACTTGCGATTTCACTTTCACAGAAAATAATCGTAAGGATCAATTCCCGGGTAAGAGCGAAAATTGATCCAAATTAAATTTTATGCAAATAAATAAATGAAAATGAAAAGAATACTGCAATTGCGAATCCACTTTCATTGCATTCTATCATACAAAATAAAAGGCTCGTGCCGAGCGCAATCACGCTCTCGGTAACGAACGCAGCAGGGCAAAAAATATAATGAAAAGAGTACTTACATTTTTCAATTACACATTTCCCAAAATACATGACTCGGCGCGAGCGCGCCCGCCCTCGGCACCGAGACATAATTCAAGGGTTCAATTCATGAAAAGAGAGGAAATCGCCGCATCTACGGCGATAGCTCCATGTTGGTTCATAATTAAGTAATGAAAATGAAAACATTGTACTAAGTTTCACTTTCAAGTCAAACAAACCATTAGTAGAAAACACAATATAAACAAAGCATACGACGATGAAGCGGGCAGAGAGCGATGACGAACACGTCCTTCACACCCGCGGCCGAAAGCAAAAAGTGATTTGTTTACCTCCCAGTCGCGCGCGAGGACCAGCAGTTAACTACCGTTCTCCCCTTGTTCGAAGCTTACGACCGTTCCAGCTGCCGCTAGCTACTTCCTATTGTTAAAGGACCAATGGTTTGTATTACGTATCGGAACAATTCCAAAGCAAGTCCACATAAACAGTCCACAAAAGCGTATGCCAATCCAACAATCCAGATAAGTCGCCAAAAGTCAGTCAAGAAGATCAATTGTCGATGAAAAAAGAAAATCCAGTCAAGAGGAATCAACAACAATGTTGATGGTCCGGGCGACAGAAGAAATCTGATTAGAAAATGGGAATGGTTCCTAGTCCTGCCACCCAGAGCAGGGCGGTAGATCACCTGACCTACCGGTAGCGTGTGCCGCGAAATTTGAATTTCTGTCGGGGACGACGGAGTCTATAGCTAAGTATATATCTGGCAGGGAAGTTGAATGTATAAAAATTACAGTTTCCTAAAGTATTTGGGTTGTTTATCAAGAATTTACTGCGACAAAACTCGAGTGGTCGAACCCTGTCCTGCAGCAACTGCGAGCGGGAGCTCGCCAGGACTAACCAATCGTCGAGATACCTCATCAGACATATCCCGTGCGAGTGGGCCCAAGCAGACACCAGAGTGAACACTCGCGTGAACACCTGTGGGGCGGTTGAGAGACCGAAGCAAAGTGCCCTGAATTGGTGCACCGTCCCGTCGAGGATGAAGCGGAGGTACTTCCTGGAGGATTGATGGATGGGTATCTGGAAATACGCATCCTTCAGATCCACTGAGAGCATGAAATCGTTCTCCCTGATGGAGTCGAGCGCGGAACGTGCTGTCTCCATCGTGAACCGAGTCTGGCGAACAAATCGGTTCAGGGGAGAGAGATCTATCACCAGGCGCCAGCCCCCTGTAGACTTTTCCACCAGGAAAAGATGACTGTAGAAGCCCGGTGACTGATCCGTGACGATCTCTACAGCTCGTTTGCTCAGCATGGACTGGATCTCCTGTCTTAGTGCTACGTCCTTCGAAGAACCTGGAACGTACGTTTGCTGTTGGACCGGGTTGGAGGTGAGGGGTGGCCGAGATTCGAAGGGTAATAGATATCCCTCCCAAAGGATATCTACTATCCAGGTCTTGGCGCCGTAGCGCTGCCAAGTTGCCCAATGGCTGACCAGGGAACCCTCCACTTCCGGCAGCAGGTGAGGGGGAATGCCGTCCCTAGCGTTTCCCCCCTTTTTTCGACCCTCCTCGCGAGAAGGAAGGCTGGGAGGAGGGCTGGTTACGGCCCCCCTTGGCAGAAGTCGAAGAAGACAGAGTCTTTCCTCGGGGCTTCGACGAGGCTATCGTCTTAGCGGCCGAGGAAGCGCTAACCGAGCTCTTTGGCTTGGTCACAGTTCGAGGCTGCCCAGAAGCCTTCGAAACTGCCTGGTGTACGAAACGGTCACTGTCGTCAGTGCGCCGTCTGTCCACCGCAGCGTCCACCATCTCTCCTGGGAAGAGAGAGGAGGAACTCCGTACAGGTCCATTCCGAAGTCCTAATGCCGCCTCACGCCCAGCCGCCCTGGATACTCGTGTAAGGACTGCGTCCTTACATCGAAGTAGTACCAGGTTGGCCCACAGGTCTGCCATCTGGTGGGTGAGGAAGGAGATGGCTCTTCCTCCAGACTGGCAAAGCCTCCTGAAAGCCGAGTCTTCTTCGGGAGAAATTCCCTCGGAGTTGGCTGCGACCTTAGACACTGTGAGGGACCACAGGTCTATCCAGGAGACGGCCTGGAAAGCTGCCATGGCAGTGGATTCCAGGCCCAGTGCCTCTTGCTGCGAGAACCATGGGTTCTCAGACAGGAGCTGCTGCAGAGACACACCCGGTGTTAGCCTGGCTAACTCCGGGTTTACCTGTTTGGGCGGCATCGGAACTTCTGACGGCACATAGAATCGCCGCTGTCGCAGTAGAGGAGGTGGAAGCAGCTTGCTCGATCTGTTTGACCTGAGAGAGCCTTCCTGTCCAGAGACAAAAGACTCAACCTGGTTCAAGACAGAGTCGGCAGCTCTGATCGCGGCAACCCCACTGTCGGCTTGGGTTCCCTCTTCGGGCCCCAAAACGACTCGAGCCAGGACGTGGGCTCGGAAGGTGGGAGCGGCGACCCTTCCCCGAGGTCGTTGTGCTGACGAATCAGCCCAATAACCTCGGCAAAGTTCCTCTGGATCTCTGGAGTCACTGCATCCTGAGGAGTAGGACCGTCCAGTCCCTCGAACAGGAACACCTCCCGAGACCCTCCCCGTCTCCTCCAGCCACTTGCACGTACGTCCTGGCTGGTCCAAGAACCATGCCTGGCACGTACGGCGTCGTGACGGGATCATGAGGGGTGTACCCCTCACGATCGCTCCGCAATACCTCGCTCCTCCCGGTGTAACACGAGGAGGTTGAAGGTACGGGAGAGGCAGACCTGACGCTCCCCCCTTGCTCGCTGGCAGGACCAGCAGGCTTGGAGGGCTGCAGGCGATCGAGCTGCAGGCCTGGTCGAGCCATCTCCTTGCGGAGAACGGCTGGACTGAGCACAGCGGCCCCGGTCTCGTGTGTCAGATGAACTGCTGCTGGTTGCCGTACCCGCACGCTCCCTGTGAGAGCGACGGTCAGGCGACCTGTAGAGCTCACTGTCACGGTGAAACCGGTGCTTGTCCTCACAGCACCGCGATCGGGGGGACCTATTCCCAGCCTCGGAGCATAGACGGTCTGAGACCGTCACGTCAGCCCGGGTAGCCAGCTGGTTGCCGCGAGAGCGAGAGCTGGCCTGGTGAGAGTCGCCTGAGCGGCTGTCAACAGTCTTCCGCTCCGTGCCGTGAACCTGACGTCGAGCGAGCTCTGGCATCTGGATCTTGGCTGCACGGTCACTGGCAGGCGACCATACACTCAGTACCTCTCGCGAACGAGAGGCCAAGAGGGAACCTGATGCAGTGGCAGAGCCTCTAGCACCAGGCGAGGAAGTACCGGTGTTAGCCGGTACTCCTCTGGCCCCCGTAGTCTTCTTCCTTGTGGAAGAAGAGACGGACCCTGCTCCCGAAGGAGCAGGAGGACCAACGGAAGCACCCCCGCGAGATGGGCCCTGAGAAGCTCCCGAAGGAGACTTCTTAGGAGGGGAGGAGGCAACCTTCTTCTTCGGCTTTGAAGTCTTAGAAGTCGAAGGGGGAGAGGGCGGCAGAGGACGAAGACGACACCTTCCTCTTCTTCTTCGTCAGCTTCCTCAGGACCGACGTTAAGTCTACCACCCAGGGCGGAGCCGGGGCTGCTGTTGCCGAAGCAACAGGGCCCGGACGCACCTGTCCGGAAAGATCAACGTCGGGTGCAGCAACGCCACGAGCAGGAACAACCTCGGCAGGAGCAGGCATCACAGGAACAGCAGGCACAGTCACGGCAGGAACAGTCAGCAACGTCTCAGTCACGGCAGGCACAGTCATCGGCATCTGGGTGGGTACGGCAGGCACGGCAGGAGGCACGTCGAACACAGGAGGACGGACCAGAGACACCGACATCCTTGGCAAGGGCGGCAGGTCCAGGGGCGAGCTCTTCGGGCACTGGAAGTCAGGTCTCGGCAACACGGCAAACCCAGGCGGCGGCAGCACACTCCCCCGTGGCACGGCGATTGGAGTCACCGACACTGCACGAGGAGAATACACCAGATGTGGGGGAGCGGCATAACCTGGAGTGGTCAACGTAGTAGTGGTGGTGGTGGTCACCGTGGCATGCGTGACCGCGGCAGCGCCAGCAAGATGATATAAGAGCCCCTGGACACTGGGCACGCCCTGCAAGCCCAATAAAGCCCACACCTGGCCAAGGTCGTCCCTCGCAGCAGAAGCGCCTGGGGAAGCAAAGGTCAGGTAAGTACGGCGGGGGGTGGGGGGGGGGGGGGGGGGTCTCTACCCGCTAGCGGGGTGTGGACAAACGGATAGAAGGCCCTGAACACAACTCTACGTCGGGGTACCGAGCGCCCTCCTCCACACTCTACAGATCGGGTGAGGAGAAGGACCTGGAAACCCCCCCGAGGGGGAAGGTGCCATAGGTGGGAGCTGAGCAAGGGGCAGGAAAGACGACGAAGTGTCCGTTACCAAAGGAGTCACGGGAGAGCTTTCCGACGACTCCTTTTCAGGCCTTTGCTTCTTCCTGCCCTCGTACAAGCCCCACTGCACCTCCGACCACGAAATACACACTTCACAGGGCTCGGCGCGCGAGCACTCGCGCCCCCGACACCGAGTACACAATACATGGGGGTCAATCTCAGGAAAACTGCGGAACTTACCGCACTTACGCCCCTCAGTCCCAGGGCACAGTCGCCGGACAATTGGAGGGCGAGGAGAATCCATGATCAACAATTTAATTCACTTGCAATAAAGTAACGAAAGAAAATGATTGTACTTACAGTCAGTTACGCTACCAAAACAGAACAAGAAAACACAACCATACAAAAGCAAAGAAGAAACACACATCCACACGCTGTGAGGCCGAAAGCAAGTGATTGTTTACCTCCCAGTCGCGCGTCGCACGCCTGTCGGACAAGCAGTTAACTACTGAACCCCTTGTTCAAAAGCTTACGACCTATCCAGCTGCCGCTAGTAACCTTCCTATTGTAAAAGGACCGAAGGTTTGTATTCCGTGTCGGAACAAATCCTAGGTAGACTTTATAACAAATCTGCAAATGAAATCTGTAGAGAAAATTTTCATAATCAGAATGAAATTTGCCCCATCAAATTATCTTGCATATTAACAAAGATACTTTACATTTTAGCCAAAAAAATTAAAACCGAGAAAATTGTGTTCAAAATTTCTGAAACATTCAAAGCGTCACTACCACTCCATTTGAGGTGATATAGCTAGTCATACAATTTGGTCTACTTGTATAAGTAGATATGTATTATGCATAGGTAAAGTTTTAAAAATAATTATAAATAATAAAACCTCTTAGAGGGTTTTAAAAAATGACAATTTGTCGAAAATTGCATTTTTCCTAACTATACAAACCTGAGGTCCTTTAACAATAGGAAGTAGCTAGCGGCAGCTGGAACGGTCGTAAGCTTCGAACAAGGGGAGAACGGTAGTTAACTGCTTGTCCGATCGTCGCGTCACTTTTGCTTTTGGCCCATGCAAAATACGCAGAGTGAGGGGTGGCATGAGGAGGGACTACATATGTAAAGGACCTCAGGTTTGTATAGTTAGGAAAAATGCAATTTTCGACAAATTGTCATTTGTTCCGATACGTAATACAAACCCTCGGTCCTTTAACAATAGGAAGACTCACTTCTTGGTGGGAGGAATCTGAGTCTTTTGATGAACAGACTGGTGTTCGTCCATCCCTGGAATGCCTCCCTGGTCGTAAGAGCGAGGGAGGGATCCAAGCCTCTGTCCGATTGATCGGGGTGTGCACCGCAGGATCAATGGTCAGACCTCTGGGCCGAGTACTAAGAGAGAGGCAAGCGTATCTCTTCGTACCAGCATTGTAAGAACTTTTTCCTTTACATGAGCAAATATAAAGTAATGGGTTTGTCTCATGTAGGCATCCACTTTCTCCCCCCTGTTGGAGAAAGTGGTGGATATACACTCCTATCTCTAGTTAAAGAGATATAAGGATGGAGCTCTGGTGAATAGCTTACCTGCATCTGACTCCCTTCCAGCGTGGTAACGACCGTATCCCTCTGCCCACAGGTAGAGGGTAGAGAAAGATGGTGAAGAGAAGCCAGTCACTCTCTCATTCGCACATTCATTCTCCCAGTCATACCAGGAATCGATGCTGTTCTGCCTGCTCGGGTGCTGGGTAAGCTTACACAACGTGTTGAGCAGCCACCACAGGTCCCAAGGAAAAAGTAATCCAAGGACTTGTGGGCAATATCCCGAAGGTAGAAGGACGTGAAGGTGGTCTGGTTGGCCCAGACACCTGCCTTCAGGACCTGCGCCACGGAGAAGTTCTTACGGAACGCTAAGGAGGGTCCGATACCTCTGACTTCGTGGGCTCTCGGACGGAGCGTACGGATGTCGTCGCTACCATCAGCCTCGTACGCTCTCCTGATCACCTCACGTAGCAGAAAGAAAGCGTGTTCTTGGAAACTTCTTTCTTGGTAACCCCAGTGCTAACGAAGAGGCGTCGACACTCAGCCTGAGGTGTCGAGTTCTCTTCAGATAGCGCCGTAGCGCCCTCACAGGACAAAGCAGCATCTCATCCGCATCATTATCGGTGAAGTCCAGAAGGGAGGGGATCATGAAAGACTCGAACCTGTCGTCAGGGATCGACGGATTCTGAGTCTTGGCTACGAAGTTCGGGACGAAATCGAGCGTCACAGATCCCCAGCCTCTGGTGTGTTTAACATCATAAGAAAGACCATGTAGTTCCCCTACTCTCTTCGCCGATGCCAGGGCCAGCAAGAAGAGGGTCTTGAGGGTCAGATCCCTGTCTGACGACTCTCGGAGTGGCTCGAAGGGTCTTCGAGTCAAACTCCTAAGGACGAGAGTCACATCCCACGCAGGGGGCCTGAGTTCCCTGGGTGGGCAAGACCTTTCGAAGCTCCTCATTAGCAAGGAGATCTCGAACGAATTCGAGATGTCCAGTCCCCTCAGTTTTAGGACGAGAGCCAGGGCGGCTCTATATCCTTTAAACTGTGGGTACTGAGAGGAGCTTCTCTCGGCGAAGAAACACGAGGAAATCCGCTACCTGCTGATGAGTGGCTCTGAGAGGAGACAGACCCTGTCTACGACACCAACCACAGAAGACGGCCCACTTCCCCTGGTACACAGCTGCAGAGGGACTGTCGGACGTGTCCAGCCATCTCTGTTGCTGCGCTACGAGAAAAGCCTCTCGTTCGCAAGAGATGGTGGATAACAGCCAGCCGTGAAGTTGAAGGGACTGGACTGCTTGGTGGTACCGTTCTACGTGTGGCTGGGCTAGAAGGTTGTGCCAACTGGGTAGCTCTCTCGTGCGTCCGCAAGAAGAGCCAGCAGGTCCGGATACCAAACGGCTTGAGGCCGTTTGGGAGCCACCAGGATCATTCTGAGATTGGGAGTGACCAGCGCTCGACTGATCACTTTCCGAATCAGACAGAAGGGAGGAAAGGCGTAGGCGAAGAGGTTGTCCCAGGGGTGTTGGAGAGCGTCCTCTGCAGCTGCCCATGGGTCCGGCACGGCCGAAAAGAAAACCTGAAGTTTTCTGTTGTGCCGGGTGGCGAACAGGTCTACGACCGGTCGCCCCCACAGGTTGAAGAGCCTTTCCGCCACGTCTTGGTGTAGAGACCATTCGGTCCCTATCACCTGATCCCGACGGCTGAGCTTGTCCGCTACTACATTCCTCTTGCCTGGAATGTAGCGTACTGACAGCTCTATCGAGTGAGCCGTGGCCCACTCGTGCACCTGCACCGTCAACTGATGGAGCGGAAGAGACACTAGCCCCCCTGCTTGTTGACATATGCCACTACTGTGGTGTTGTCGCACATCAACACCACTGAGTGTCCCACCAAGCGGTCCTGAAACTCTCGGAGAGCGTTGAACGCCGCCTTGAGTTCCAAGACATTGATGTGAAGGTGCTTTTCGTGATGGTCCCACACACCTGCAGTCAGCAACTCCTACAAGTGTGCGCCCCATCCCTCGGTCGATGCGTCTGAGAACAGAAGCATCTCCGGGGGGGAGTGCGTATGGGCACTCCTCTTAAGAGGTTTTTTGTCGTCGAGCCACCAGGCTAGGTCCTGCCTCACCTTGTCCGTGATAGCCACGGGAAAGAAATAAGGAGGATCCTTGGCCTGAGACCAACTCTCCCTTAGCCTCCACTGGAGAGACCGCAGGTGAAGACGCCCGTGAGGGACTAACTTCTCGAGTGACGACAGATGGCCAATCACGACTTGCCATTGCTGTGCTGCCTGTTCCTGCCGCGACAGGAACCGGCCGGCTGCCTCCCTGAATTTGCTGATACGCAAGTCTGCGGGAAAGACCTGCCCTGCTACCGTGTCTATCAGCATACCCAGGTACTTCATCTTCTGCTTGGGTTCGAGATCGGACTTCTCGTAGTTTATCACGATCCCCAGATCGCGACAAAACTTGAGGAGTCGATCTCTGTCCTGTAGCAACTGCGAGCGGGAGCTCGCCAGGACTAGCCAATCGTCGAGATACCTCAGAAGACGTATCCCGTGCGAATGGGCCTAAGCTGACACCAGAGTGAACACTCTCGTGAACACCTGTGGGGCGGTTGAGAGACCGAAACAAAGTGCCCTGAATTGGTACACCGTCCCGTCGAAGATGAAGCGGAGGTACTTTCTGGAGGACTGATGGATGGGTATTTGAAAATACGCGTCCTTCAAGTCCACTGAAAGCATGAAATCGTTCCCCCTGATCGAGTCGAGCACGGAGCGTGCCGACTCCATCGTGAACCGCGTCGTGCGAACGAAGCGGTTCAGGGGAGAGAGGTCTATCACCGGACGCCAGCCCCCCGATGCTTCTCCACTAGGAAGAGGCGGCTGTAAAAGCCCGGTGACTGGTCCTCCACGATTTCTACAGCTCGTTTCGCCAGCATGGTCTTGATCTCCTGTCGAAGAGCGTTGTCCTTTGCTGATCCCCGGACTAGGTCTGTAGATGGACCGGTTTGGAGATGATGGGGGGGCCGGAGACTCGAAGGGTAGTAGATACCCCTCCCGAAGGACGTCTACTATCCAGTTCTCGGCGCCGTAGCGCTGCCAAGTCGCCCAACTGGTTCGCCAGGCACACCCCCCACTTCCGGCAGCAGTGAGGGGGAACGCCGTCCCTAGCGTTTCCCTCCTCGTTTCGACTTCTTCCCACCACCTCCTCGGGGAAAGGAGGGTTGGGAGGAGGGCTGGTTACGGCCTCCTCTAGCAGAAGTTGAAACAGCAGGAGTCTTCACACGGGGCTTGGACGGTGCAACCGTCTTCGCCGCCGTGGAAGCGCTAGCCAAGCTCTTTGGTTTGGCCGCAGTCGCTCGAGATTGCCCAGTAACCTTCGAGACTGCCTGGTGAACTAAGCGGTCACTGTCGTCAGTGCGCCGCCTTTCCACCGCAGCGTCCACCATCTCTCCAGGAAAGAGAGCTGGTGGGGAACTCCTAAGAGTCCATTTCGAAGCCCGAGTGCCGCCTCACGCCCGGCCCCCTTGGTCACTCGGGTAAGGACTGCGTCCCTACGCCGAAGAACCAAGTTGGCCCACAGGTTAGCAGTCTGATGGGCGAGGTAAGAGATCGCTCTTCCTCCAGACTGGCACAGTCTCCTAAAAGAAGCGTCGTCTTCGAGAGCAGAACTCCCGGAGCCGGCCGCTACTTTGGATATTGTGAGGGACCACAAATCCAACCAGGAAACTGCCTGGAATGCTGCCATAGCGGTAGATTCCAGGGCAAGTGCCTCCTGCTGCGAGAACCATAGGTTCTCCGACAGGAGCTGCTGCAGGGACACACCTGGAGTCAGCCTCGCTAACTCCGGGTTAACCTGTTTCGGCAGTATCGGTCTTCCGAAGGCACGTAGAATCGCCTCTGCCGCTGTAGAGGGGGAGGAAGCAGCTTAGAAGACCGTCCGGACTTTAGCGAGTCCTCCCGTCCTGAGACGAGATTCTCCACCTGATCCAGGACTGAGTCCGCAAGCTCTGATCGCGGTAACCCCACCATCATTTTGGGCTCCCTCTTGGGACCCCAAAATGATTCGAGCCGGGACGTGGGCTCTGCCGGTGGTAGCGGCGATCCTTCCGCAAGGTCATTATGCAGACGCAATCAGATTAATGACCTCTGCAAAGTTCCTCTGTATCTCGGGAGTTACTGCGTCTTGTGGAGTAGGACCGTCCAGTCCCTCCAGCAAGAGCAGATCCCGCGATACTCCTCCTTCAGAAGGAGGAACAGCGACAGACCCCTGACGGTCGCCTCCAACTACTTGCGCGTATGTTCTGGTCGGTCCTAAAACCGTGCCTGAGCCATACGGCGTCATAGCTGGGTCACGAGCGGCGCACCTCTCGTGATCGCTCCTCGGTACTCGCTCCTCCCGGTATAGCCCCAGGCGTTGAGGTAAGGTATGGGAGAGGCAGACCTGACGCTCCCCCCACCCTCGCCTCGCTGGCAGGACCAGCGTGCGTGTGGAGGGCTGCTGCTGATCGTCAAAACCCGCGGTGACGATCGAGCAGCAGGCCTAGCCTTGCCGCTCGCCTGGGGCGATAGGCTCGGCTGAGAACGTCGAGACCGATCTCTAGCGTCAGGCGAGCTGCCGCTGGTCACCGTCTCCGCCCGGTCCCATCGGGAGCGGCGGACGGGTGACCTGCTAGGGTCTCTCGTCCGCGTCGAGACCGGCCAGCGTCCTCTCGGCGGGCGTCGAGCCGCTGGTACCAGCCGTGGCTGGTACCGGCGGCCGCGGGGACTCCTTCCTCGCCTCAACCCGTGGCTGGTCAGCGACGTCACGTCAGCCCGAGCAGCCAGTTGATCGCTGCGAGAGCGTCCACTGGCCTGGCGAGAGTCGTAGCACGACTCTCGCCAGTCTTCTGCTCCGCGCCGCTGTCTTGACGGCGAGCGAGCTCGGGCGTCAAAACTTTGGCTGGACGGTCTCCCTTGGAAGAGCGTCCACTCGGTGCTTCTCGCGAACGAGAAGCGGCCGAGACGGAACCTGGTTTAGCGGCAGAACCGCTAGCACCAGGTGAGGACGCACCAGCCGAGGCTGGTGCACCTCTGGTCCCCGTCGACTTCTTCTTTGCAGAAGAAGCGACGGGCCCCGTTCCCGAAGGAACAGGAGGACCAGCAGAAGAGCTCCCCGACTCGCCTGAGCGAGGCCGTGATGGGCCTTCCCAATTAGAAGATCCCGAAGGAGTCTTCTTAGGGGGGGAGGAGGCAGCCTTCTTCTTCTTCGGCTGTTTAGCCTTAGAAGTCGAAGGGGAAGGAGAGGCAGCAGACGACGAAGAAGACGACGACGACACCTTCTTCCTCTTCCTCTTCTTCTTCGCCAGGCTCCGCAGGACAGACGTCAGGTCTTCCATCCAGGAGGGAGCCGGGGCAGTTGCCGAGACCTGGAAAGACCTGAGACTGTGACAGCACCACCAACAGCAGGAACAACAGGAACAGGTCCGGGAACAGCAGGAACGGCAGGAACATCTGAAAGGGAATGAGCAGCAGGAACCTGATCTGAAAGGGAATGAGCAGCAGGGACAGCAACAGGTTACGGCAGGCACGGCAGGTACCACAGGGAGCCAGGCGTCCTGTCGGCAGCTACCGTCATCCTCGGCACTGGCGGCAGGTCCAGGGGGGTACTCTTGGGGCAGCGGAAGTCCGGGGTCGGCAATACAAAGAACCCAGGTGGCGGTGGCACCGTCCTCTTTGGCACGGCAGGAATTGGTTTTTGAATTGCAGCCGTGGGTGTTACCGACATCACATGTGGTGTGTACACCAAGTGCGGTGGCATCTCATATGCTGGTGTAGAAATTGTAGTGGTAGTAGTGGTTACCGTACCATGAGTGACCACTGCCGACCCCGCCAACCGCTGAATCAACCCCTGTATGCTAGGCACTCCCTGCAGTCCCAGCGACTCCCACACCTGTCCCAGGTCGTCCTTCGCTGATGGCACACCTGCGGAAGCAACAGTCGGGTTAGTTAGAGGGGTTTCCTCGCGCTTGAGAAGAACCCCACCCAGAGCGGAGGGAAGACCCCGAGTACAACTGGACGTCCGGGTAGCGGGCGCCCTCCTCCACACTCGACGGATCGAGAGAGGAGAAGGACTCCGCTACCCCACCCCCCCCGCAGGGAAGGCGCGAAACGTGGGGGCTGGCCGGGGGGCAGGAAAGAGGACGAAGTGTCCGTTACCAAAGGAGTCACTGGACTTTCCGATGACTTCTTGGGCGGCCTAAGTCTCTTCCTGCCCTCGTACAGAACCCACTGCGCCTCGGACCAATGCATACAAGTTACACATGGCTCGTTGCGGGAGCACTCTCGCCCCCGACAACGAGTACAAACCTCGTGTGGATCAACATCCACAAATGATCTGAATCCGCCGCATCTACGCCCCTCCAGCCCGGGACACACTCTACGGGCGACTGGGGGGCGCGGCGAAATCTCCATTTCTTGATCACTCATCATTAATGAACAAAAGAAATGCAAAGTACTTACAATTACTCTCAATCACACTAGGAAAAGAGGGCATATACTCCAAACTCAAAGCAAACGACAAAGCGGGCAGAGCGATGACGAGCACGTCCTATCCACACACGGCCGAAAGCAAAAGTGATTTGTTTACCTCCCAGTCGCGCGGCGCGCGACGATCGGACAAGCAGTTAACTACCGTTCTCCCCTTGTTCGAAGCTTACGACCGTTCCAGCTGCCGCTAGCTACTTCCTATTGTTAAAGGACCGAGGGTTTGTATTACGTATCGGAACAACTGCTTACCTTACTGTACGATTGAGATGTGTTGATGCGGAGGCATGCAGTATGGCTCCTGGTCCCCTCCCCACTCCTCTTATCTGAGGAGATGGGGATATTATTTCTAAACATATATGTATATAATAGTATATAATTAATACATATATAAATAGATGTGGGTTTCATCTGGTGCCACAGATTCATTGTGGCCAGGTTGTACTACTAAGAGTGTAGCTTAGTATCCACCCGGAAGATACCTAATCTTTTCCTGTTGCTCCTCTTTTCCTCCTTTTGTTGGATGGTTCAGAACAATGTGATATTCTTCTCTTTTCAAAATATTCTTGCACCATTTTACCTTCAGCTGTTTGTCCTAAGCCCAATTCAGTTAGCACAAGTTCATCACCATAGCCAAAATTGTGCTGAATCGCAGTAACCCTTGCAGCAAACTGAACTTTAGTCAAGCCACAAAATTTTGTTTTATTGCACTTGGACAACAATTTACTGTGTAAACCTTCATTAGCATTTTGAGTCTTTCCTTTCAAACATCTCTCAAGAAGGGACAAGCTTGTCAGGTCTTCATATATTTTCAAAATTGCCTCATTCATTTCATCTGTCACTCTGAAATAAACTTTCATTTCCTTATGGGACTGTGGTTCAAGTCCCTGTGCATGTGCCCTATTATAAAAACACCAGGAGTCACTCCCATTTGGACATAAATGATGTTGGGGTTTTTCATCATTGCTTATGCAATGATAGTAAGAGGAAAGTATATCCTTTCTCATGTCTACAGCTGTTTTATTGACATTCCTCCTCACACCATAACCATAATAACGAACGAGAGCATCTATAACTTCATCAGTAAGTCTATCAACTCCTAACAAGCTTACAAATCTATTTCCTTTTTTTTCCCTAAACATTTTTTTTAGCGCTCTCAGTCTTGTTCCTAGTCTCTCTGAAACATGATTTATGCATTCAAGTTTTATAACTTTGCAGTCTGAGCCATAAGGTCCCTCTTCATCATTCAATTTCATCAATGAGCTGTAAGTAGATGAATCCCCATCACTAACCATACTTCTATATTTCATTTTATTCAATGATACTGATCTCTGCCACATTGTAATGGCAGCCTGAGCCTCCATACCACCAGAGGCACCAGAGTAATTTTTTTTACATTTATTTGCATCTTTATGTTGTTTTGCTCTCTTTTCATATTCTTCTTTTGATATTTTCTCACTTCTTAGTTTCTTAGCAAGTATAGCACAGCTATGACAATATGAGCAAAGCACTTCAAAATCAAGAATGATTCCAGTATCAGCCTCTATTACAAATGCCACACATACCTTCGACTTGTGACCTCGTGTCAACCATGTTGCATCATAAGTCACATCCACCTCGATCACTCCATTTTCATCAGGCATCTGTCCCACCTCTTTATAATATTCAAATACACCATTTATAGCAAGTTCTTTCAATTTATTGTACTTATCCAGCACAGCATCACAAAGGGCATTTTGATATTTATCAAACATCCAAGACGATAATGGTGGTGAACCTAGAATGCCACTTTGTCTCTTGAGGCCTACACAACCAATATCATTCATCAGGGAAGATAAAACCATTCTTAGATTGGTATCGGTAAAAACCTTTTTCGTATTGGGAACTGTTACTCTTTTAGGCTCACATTCATACATTATCTTATCACATTTGATACACTGGACAACCAAATCTACTTCATAATGATTTTTTTTCACATCAACTTTGCACTTCGATTTGCATTTTTTGTTGTCACACACAATCACTTCAGCCAGCTTTTTTAGTTTGTCTTCACCAATCATCACAATATTTTCGCTAACAGGAAGTTCCTTGTCTTCAAAGGTAACATACTTTTTCCTTATTTCACTTGTTGCCGGTATTTCCACAGTTCCCTTGTCACCGTTGTCCACAGATTCACCTTCACTAGCAAACACGTGGGAGCCACTGATTTTATTGTTTTGGTTTCCTTTTTCACGTTTTATTTGCAATGCTGCAAGCATACGAGCTCTCAAGGCTTGCTTGTGCTTTGTAGGACGCATTGTATAGTCACCTCTTGTCACAGCACAAATAAAACACTGCGAATTGGCGGTAAAAGATGAGAAACCCAACGTGAAAAACAAAGACCTGCATGTAAACACGACTGTTTTGATTTGTTTTCGTCCAACAGCGTCTGAGCGTGCGTTAGATTTCTGCCAGGAGATAACTAAGCGCCCAACATATTGTACAGCTTACAACGATTCGATTAAAAAAAATCGAGATATATCAATTTTCGAGTGAACAGTAAACAAAACAAAATGAGTACTGAGTCAGGTGGGCGTTTAAAAGGACAGAGTGGGTATTTAAATGCCTCCATTGTACCTTTAAATTGCGTCATACGACTGGCCGCGCTACGCCATTGGGATCTCCACATGTAGCGTGTTTTCGTAATTTTTGATATTTTTCGGATTTCCAACTCAAATCCAGGCCTTAAAGTAAACAGGTTACTGTCTACTACTTTCGTTATGCCTTTCAGTATTTTGAATGTTTCTATTAGTTGCCCTCGCAATCATTGTTTGTTTGCTTGTATGGTGCTTTTACGTTGCATGGTACCAGTGGTTATTCAGCAACGGGACCAACGGCTTTACGTGACTTCCAAACCACGTCGTGAGTGAACTTCTATCACCAGAAATACACATCTCTCACTCCTCAATGGAATGGCCGAGAATCGAACCCGCGACCACCGAGGTGGATTGCCAATACCATACCAACCACGCCTTTGAGGCGCTTCACAATTATTGTTTCTAAGCCATACATGTTCAGGCTCTCTAGTCGTCTTCAGTAACATATTTCCCTGATGGACGGAATTCACTTTGTGGCTCTTGCTTGTACCCCATCTAATTTATTTATGTCCTCTCTTGATGTTGGTGACCAAAACTGTACTGCATACTCAAGATGAGATCTAACTATTGATGTGTAGAGCTGCGGCACCGTTTCCTTGTTTCTGAATTTGAACTGCCTCTTTATGTATCCCACTAGCTTCTGTGCCTTCTTTTCAGCTTTTATGCAATGTTTTTTGGATTTTAAATCTTTGGTAATAATGACTCCAAGGTCCTCTTCTTGTTCTACACTATTTAGTCAGGTGCTTTAGTGAAATTACCGTTACATGGTGGATAAAAGCATCAAATTTGGCATGTGACTTCCTTGAGGACTATCAAATAATTTTAGAGTAGGAGACCTCCAGAATCTTTTAAAAGAAAGAAATGAGATCAAATTTCAAGATGGCCAATATTTATTTTTAAAATTACACTTTTCAGGCCATATGAGTACGTAATATTATGACAATGTCTTTTCCTAAATTTGTAGCTTGGCTCACTAGAACCTTAATTTGGACATTACGATAGTAGCAATGCATATATTTTGCACAATATAGACTCTGTATTGTGCAAAATATATGTGTCTAACCTGCGAGGTGGGGGCAAGGAGGTGCCACCCCTCCCTCGCCCAGTTTTCTTTTAATCCCTGCAAACTTGAATATAGTATTAATCTCCAAATTAAACAAATTGTGCTTAAACATAGCTATACATACCAGACAAAAATTTTTGAAAAAGTTGGAAGGCATCAGTAGAATTATTGTGTAGAACACTTGCACTTGCAGAAAGGGAAGCAAACAAGCTTCGCTTTGCTACATTTGCAGCTTATTTGTTTGTAAGGTGTTTTTACATTGCATGGAACCAATGGTTATTCAGCAATGGGACCAACAGCTTTACATGGCTTCCGAACCAAGTCGAGAGTGAACTTCTATTTTTGCCAGAGACCTTAATTACCTCTCTACATTCCTTGGAAATCTCTGAAATTGTCGTCCAAACTGGTACCCATCACCCTAATACCTTTGTCCAAGCAAAGTCCCGCGGCAAAGGACCCGATAGGTGATCTTGAGTGCTGCTGGTCCAGATTCCTGCCTGGTAAACTGCTCGTCGGACATGATGAAGTGCATGTTTGGCCAGTGGCAATTTTTCGAAAGTGCAATTCTTGTGGCAGAAAAGTTCCCCTCTTGCCTCACTGACTGAGGTCAAATGACTAGTTTTGTCATAGAGGACAACAGTCAGTCTCTCCAGCTTTGAGAAAAGGTCATCATTGAGAATCAAGATTTGAAAGGGATTATGCGCAAGATTCACAAACATATTTGTGACTTCTTCGTAAGCCTTCCAAGCTGGCCAAACAGACTTCTAGCCCTTTCCACTGAAGGCAGAGGTTGTGTCGCAACCTGAAAATGTAGAAAACAGGTAATGCTCGAGTTTGTGGGGTTCCAAGGCTTGTGCAGATAGCATTGATGTGGTAAAACCGGTAGTTCTTGCCCATCCCGAAAGCAATCCAGATGTCAGCCAATGGTTGTAATCAGATTGTGGAATTTACCAACAAGAATGACTACTACATCTGTGTCAACAGTGCATACATGAATTGCCTTTCTTCCTTGTTGAAGAGCATGAACCACAACTCTGGTGTCTGCCTCCTCATGATTGCAGTTTTGCATGGAGATGCTAGCACCAACAGTCACCACAGCCTGCCCTGGTGTGATATATACAGTTTTAGTTGGTTGCCAATTGAAATCAACCTTGGAGGTCAAAAAGGCAAACAGCTCCTCCTTGTTAACTGGGTCACGTAGGAAATCCATCCACTTGCCTGGCAACTTGGTCTCACCTGACACCTTTCTGCACATACCCTTGCCTCTTTTTTTCCTGGTTGACTCCTTCAAATTGTCTGCAATGTATGAGTCCCAAATAACATCCAGCCTCATTCCCTCTTGGAGCTGTTTTTCTATGTGAGGGATGAATACCTTGTCTGCATACTCATGGAAGGTACTCACACCAGAAACAGGAAGGCTGTGTACAATGACGGCACCATCGAGGATTTTGCAATCATAGTTTGAGGGTGGTTCTGATTGGCTAGGCTGCTCAAGACATTTTAGCAGGTCAGACTTTGTGTTGGTCAAGCAAAGTTTGCCAAAGTCTGAAAGAGAAGGAGGGAAGGACTGTACTTCATGTGCAAAAAACTGCTACTGCATAGATATATACAGCTGGCCAAAGAGTACCACATTGTTCTGAAGCACTTTGATCTTCTTCTCTTGCTGTGATGTAACCCTGTGCTTAGGTTACCTGATAGTGCTAAGGAATTTCTCTTGATTTGGTCATGAATAGAGTGGCTATGTGCATCAATTACATTCTTGACAAATTCCTTGTACTGTTTCTTGCCTGTATCCTCCCGTGTGTGCAAAGCTGCCACCACTGCACAGTTTCGACTGTTGACTGTTACAAGATCTTGGAAGTCATCTAAGAAAGGATTACCAATTTGTTTTTTATGGTATTTGAGAGGCTGGAAACCTGTGTTTGGAAGGTTTTTGGTCCTGATAGACGCTGCTCATGGTGCATGATGTTTTTCAGGATCCCTAAGTCATCATTTTCAAGGTATTCTAGTTGAAACTGCTCAAGATCTATATCTATATAGATTTTTGGCATAATGCCAAGCACTGGGGCAACTAAGGTCATTCAGTGCTGAAACAGTAAAAGGTTTGAAAGGTGTAGCAGGAGGAAAACCTCGCAGTTGCACTATGAATCAATTGTTAGGAGAGCGTGAACAGTAAGATGGATAAGAGCGAAGGTACAGTAAACGGAATGGAAGTAGTTGCAGCTAGGGCGTGAAGGGACGCTGCAAAGAACCTCAAGTTATGCCTACATTACACCGAATGAGGTGAACTGACGGCACTACCCCCATAAGGGGAAACTGTTTAAAAAGCCATACCATTTTATTATGCATATAAAAAAAAAAAGTGTGAAATTCAGCATATACCATAAAAATAATAAAATTTAATAGGTCTCCAACTCTAATATCAATTATGAATTCTTTAGGGATCATCTCTCCAAATTTGGTACTTTTATCAACCTTGTGGTGGTAATTTCAAAATCTGACATTAAGCAATCTGATTACTATTTCATTCCCAAGCAGCAAGTAGTTGGCATGAGGGTTGTTTGTTCCTATTTGTAACACTTTACACTTATCCAAGTTAAAAGGCATTTGCCCTCTTTTTAACCACCCTCATATTTTCTTTAGATAATTTCTTATACTTTCTACTGTCTCTGGGCCTGCTGCATTCACACCAAGATTGGTGTCGTCTGCAAATTTGGCTATCCTGCCTGTTAATCCTACATCAGTCTCATTAATATAAATAAAAAACAAGAGTGGCAAGGACAGAATCCTTAGGAACTCCACTTGTCACATCTACCATTCTGTTAAAGCTCTGACTTTTGTCATTAGTTTCTTGAGAGAGAGAGAGAGAGATTGGGCTATTAAGTCAGAATTAATCAATTTTATCCACGAAATATGAGTAGGGTGAAATATGGAATATGAGGTAAATAAAACAAAAGGCTACAAAATAATGGTAATTCTAATTGACACTTGAACACTTGTACTATTGTAAATTAACAAATAACTCAAATGCTGGGGAGAGACACACACACACACACTGCATACACACTAATATAAGATGAACTTGTCTTATACATGACTTGTTTCATACCAACAATGTTCAGCAAGACTTTGTAAAAGCATATCAATAAATTTCAAAGTTTGGAAATACTGTTGTAGCAATGTTCAGAAAACACAACATCCTTGCTCTGATATCTTGATGAATACTGTGAGATAAGTTTTGTTTCCCAGGTGGGACTGATTTTAACACAATATAAGAAACCTCTTCCTTCAGCAGTTTTCTTTATCCCAATATACTTGGCCTAAATATTACTTATCTTCATGCCATTGGAGCCCAGGTATTACCTGCAATCTTCAAATGTACTCTAACAAAGAATCAAACAATTTTTGATAATGAGATATATAATAAATGACTTCTGGGTATCCCCTCTTTTGTTGTTATTGTTATTAACTAATCAGGAAGAATCATCACCAAATACCAAATCTACTGCCTCTGTAATGGACCTGAGTATGAATGATGATAGCAGTAAAATCACTGAGTTCAATACAGCTGTATCCACTGGAACTACACAAAAATAGTCAATTCTGACAACTAAAAATGAATACGAATATGACATTCGACTTTATTTTAGTAAAATGGAGCCCTCTTTACAAAACAATGTTGGTACAAACAGAGGAAGAAAATAGAAATAAAAATTTTACCTGGTAAGACATCTTTCAGGCCTCAGATTAAGTACAAAGTAGTGAATTTAAAAATAAAAAAATAAAAAAAAATTATACTCTTAAAACTCTATAAGAACAATTATGTGACAGGCAGTGGTGACTTGCTAAGCTATATTATCCAATAAAGAACTACTCAAGAAAGATTGATATTCACGGCAGCTCTTTACATTGACCTCAATCTTATCTTAAACATGTAATTCTCTTTGCTTCTTAAATGTAGGGTTTAGTCATCACAGACGCAAAATCCTTGGTTTGAAACTGTGATGGGCACAAAGACAAAATACACAATAAGTTTGAGATCTGACTGAGTGAAAGCTAAAAGCTATATAAACTAACCTGAAAATACATATCATTATAAATGGACTTTAGCATGCTCAATATTTCAAGAGAACTGCATCAGTTTGGATTCAAGAAAATGACAATATGATCACTAAATATAGAAGACATTTCAATGTCCTCTGCAATCACGCTCGCTTCACATAATAGCTAAAGAGACAAAATAAAGTAACTGAAAATTAAAGGACAGAGCACTAACGACAGCGATACAATAAGTAAATAACCTTGAGCACTGCATATGTAACAAAGACCTTCTTGCACTGTAATAAAACTTCATTTTGTACTCCACTGGCAGTTGCATTGCATTTTACAATAGAATTATCACTCTTCTTAAAATCTATAATACACAAGGGTACCAGGTAGTTTATATTTACATCCATACATAATTACGTACTACTTAACTAAGGTATACTACTGTACTACAATATGTATACTGTAATTTGTTGGAAAATGTGAAATTTTGCACATGACCCCATTCTGCTTATACTAATTATAAAAATCTCATTATAAAAGATTAATGTCCATACCATAAAACTCTTTGTTATGCAAATACCACAACTGGAAAAGGAGGAAGTGACCGCTATTTTCTTAGAATATCATGATGACTTATCTGACAACCTTGGTATTTTTTGTATAATAATTCCTATATAATCTGTTCAACATTTATATATAATCATTAAAGAGTAGGTTCAATATGTTTTCCACTAATCTGATAACCTTGGTATTTTATGTATAATAATTCCTATGCAATCTTTATAACACTCATCCTTAATCATTGAAGAGTAGGTTCAACATATACCATCTTATTTATAACTCTTGACGTCACTTACAGAGCAGTGTAAATACATACATAATTTTAAAACTATTCGAATTTCACTTGACAGTGAATAACTTATGATTTTCCATCATCTCTGTTGAAGATGGAAAAACAGCAGCTCACTGCTAACCAGGTAGTATGTACTATACTTCAATATGCACATAACAGGGAAGAACTCCATATTAAAACTTCATTGATATTCATGCAAAATTTTTAAAAATGTAAATCTCTACACAAGTTTAGATCATCAACATGTCAACAATAACCCATTTCCTTGTGAGTACCTTTGACATATCTGAGAGAGATTTAGGGTTAATAAATAACTTTTGATTCCTGTTACCTTGTAATTTTAATACATTAATATCAATCAGATATGCTGTATTCAGTCAGTTATCACCAACCTGTCAAGTGCACCCACCCCACTAAAAAAAAAAAGGTGCGGTCATCACTAAAGTACACTTCTATAAAAGCCAATTATGTCCTAGTTTGACTAAAAAAAATTTGGCCATCTACAAAGTTGCTAATTGTGTCCTGGTTTGACAAAAAATTTTGGCACTCTACAAAGTTTTACATAAAATGATAAAATTTACCTACAGACTGAAACAATCTACTCTCTTAACACTTAAATGTTAATAAAAAACAATTATTTGGAAAATTTTGACAACTGCAAACATAAAATATATAATGCAATTTTAAGGATAATTCATCACATTCATTTACCTCTGACCTGTGTGTGCCTGATATTTTATTCTGTCTGTACATAGTTTCATGAAAAAATATTCACCTTCAAAACTTCTAACACCCCTTCAAAGCTTACAGGACATCATGGTACATATTAATAAAACGACTCTTAAGGATCTATGTACACCATCTTTTGAATTAAGAATAGGTGTTTAAATTTCCCAGTGCATAACACTGTCCAAAATAATACCATGTAGTGTTAGTATCCTGCACATGCCCTTGTCAAGAAGTCATAATGTTAATACCGAGTGCCTACCACTAACACAAAGCCCTGCATTGTTAATGTTCAGTGCACAAAAGTAACAAATTTTGAATTGTTTCACCATCTTATTTAGTCCCTATGTACAAAAAGATAGTTGAGATTTAAAATCAACATTGTAAATTTCTAGATTTTAACAATTTAATATTAATTATTTCCTCTCTGTGCATAACTGAAGGCCAGTGTATGTGGGAATACTGTAGTATTATTAATGAAAAGATTTGGTATAGTGTAATCTAGTATTTGGTTAGCTCTCTTCAATTTAAATTTTGTGTATGACTTAGCCAACTTTTATCATAAGCTCTTGTAGATGTGATATGTTTGCCATTTTTTAAACAAACTTTTACACTTTTGCTTTGTCTAAAAATATGAGCACTGAAAGATATTAAAAATTTAGCTAAATAAATTAATTTTCAGCATTCTTGAAGAATATGGCTGTTGGTGCTTGATTACAATGCTCTAGAACTCAACAACAGAAAACAGTATGATCAAAATCTCAAAGCACACAATCATAAAAGAAATGAAGCCCAATGTATTTCACATACTGGAAAAATTTCTGTACCTTATGTAATAAGTTATATAATATAATATGAGCTATTTATATATCAAACAAGGTTATGTGCTATTTATGAGAAATGGAATCTCATCTACCATCCTATTATTACGTACCTATATTTATTATTAAAGCCACATTATTTTTATATGCCAAGACTTTTAAGTACTCCACATTTAAAATAATTATGCACACTACTAAAGGAAAGCAATTGTCACAAGTTCACAATGAATATGCACCCTAAAGAATATCTTGTTTAATTACATGGAGAACATTTTCAAAACTTACCCTGTGCATTCAAAATCTTAAGGACAAACATAATGCCTCATTGTAATTGGTGACTTGCTACCCTAATATTTATTTTAAAGGCACTCATTGACTGTAAAATCAACAGCATTACTTCTAATAGTATGTACTGTACCCCTCAATTACAATGCAAATTACACTATGTATATGGACTCGTACCTAGTCAACACTAAACGAAAGACAGCATAAAATCAATAATTAAGCTAATTGAATGTTATGTTCCACAAACTTTGCAGTCTGAATAAAAAAGCAACAAGGATTTCACATACTAATGCCAAAACATCTTCTTGGTAGAATCATGGGAAGGTCAGCTATCCCAAGTGAAAACGTTCAAACTATTACTACACATCAGACTTGACCATTAAGGATGTGTGTCAACTAAGTTTGAATGGCAGAATCTTGCAGACATGCAGATGTACAGGCAAAAAGATGCCTCTGACCTAGCTTAATGGTGTTATTTCTCAAAAGTAATCAAATGGCACATAAGTTATAGAATCTAACCATGCTACTAAGTTAATCACAGCAACCAAGGGTGAACAAAACTGTCCTTGATCATACAGCATCTATCATGAGATGACATGCTAACCTTCTACTGTTCTGGACTTAATAAAAGTTTTCTCAAAATCCCCTTTCTGACATGGTTATGTTGAAAGGAAAGGAAGCAAATGAGAAGGCATAATTAGGAGAGCAGTCATGTACTAAATGCCATAGTGAAAAGAATGTTGCTACAGATGCTGATGCTTGGGACTGAATGGGATTCTTGATACCAAACAGCCATGCAAGCACTGCTAAGTGATGGAGTTTTGCCTACTGCTTACTTAGTGTTTGGGAATGAACTAAGAAGATAACAAGAAAAAATACTGTACCAACAGTCTCATTACAGTAAAGTAGATTCCTGGAATACTGGTAAAGAACCATATTCCATTAGTAAACAAAGCAATAACTGCAAAACCTGCAAACACAAGCAACTTTTTATTACCAACCAGTTGTCACAGCAAAAAAAAAAAAAAAAAATTGTTAAAAATAGAACAAACATATCTCTATGGGTGCCCGTACACGGACAATTTTTCTTGTGGCAGCTACAAAATATTGTGAGGTAGTTGTGCCCGGAGCAATTTCTCCGACAACACAATTATTGTCTGCAACTGTGACCTTAGAAACTGTTATTGCAAATGGGACCCAGCACACAAGGAACTTTTGGTTGGAGCTATCAGCACCTCCTGCTGCCTTCACTGTCTTTAGTTTTCAAGCTGCAATGGGGGAGAGGACGTGCTATGTCTCAGCACACCGAAAGTCATCTGTCACCAAGTGGTATGCATCAGATGCACAGCACCAGATAAGTGAAAGTCACCCCCCAGGCCAAGAATTAGTACATGTCTATGGATATTTTCACAATCAACATTATCAACCTCAGCTACATCATTCAGAAGTAAATCTCAAGTTTTCACAGTCAGCATCAAATATCAATACCAATGTTTTGCCACCAGCATCAGAAAATTCTGTGAACTTGTGTTACACTAACCTATTTAAGCTGTCTTAAGATAACTATCATCTTCACGCATAACTAGTGTTCTGTTTGTAATGGATTGATATTTTAGACTTTCTTAATTCATTCATTCCAATTTATTCTGGTGTTCATTGATAACTGAAGTCACCAAAGCTGATTATTTCATTGATTTTGTTGAAGTTAACTGTTTGTTGAAATAATGCTCAATAAATAGGGAATTACATATCTACTGCACATTTACTGATGTGTAGTATAGTAAGTAGGCTAGTCATTTTCCTTTTTTGCCTTTCTCTTATTTATCCTAACCTTAATGATACAGTTAGCCTTCCTTCTAATGGCACACTCTTCCTCATGTTGGTGTCCTGGTGTGCTGTAAGTGGCCCATTTATTGTCACTAGATGACCAAAAGTTTCTTGTGACATCCTGAAGTAACCAAAAAATTGATCAGGGTGCCCTTTTAAATCATCAAATAATGTGTGGAATGCTCCATGTAGTAACTTCTGACTGACTTTCTTGGGAGCTTTTTGTGCTTCCTCCTCAGCAAGAGTACACAAATAGCTGCTAGTATTTCCATGGTATCCATGACGACACTATCAACAATAGTTGCCACCATCGCATGGCTCGTGTGCGGGGTGTACCGTGCTAACAACTTTTTGTTGCGACATTTTTCATTTTGACAATTTTCTGTTGTCATAATTAGCAATAAAAAGTTGCTTGTGTGAGGACAGCCTAAGACCTTTGCTTCTGTATGCAGAAGAACAAGGGGAGATTCTTAAAGGTTGAAACGACAAACTGAGACTCATGGATTATGACTTTTTATCCTCTAATGGTTATCAGTACATATAGGATTCATTCAGGCATGCACTGCCTTGCCAAAATATGAATGCTTCAAATAATGTCTATATGCATTAACATGATATTGTAATGATACAATTAAGTTTGTTCATACTTACCTGGCAGATATATATATAGCTGTATTTTTCCGAATCCGACAGAAATTTAAACACTTACGACACACGCAGTGGGAGTCAGGTGGTTAGTACCCATTCCCGCCGCTGGGAGGCGGGTATCAGGAATCATTCCCATTTTCTATTCATAATTTTTATTTCCACTGTCTCCTGAGGGGAGGTGGGTGGGTACTTGATTATATATATCTGCCAGGTAAGTATGAACAAACTTAATTGTATCATTACAATATCATTTTGTTCATGAAACTTACCTGTCAGATATATGTATAGCTGAATCCCACCTTTGGTGGTGGGAGTAGACAGAATAGAAGATTTTAGGAAACATATACATGCAGATAATTGATATCTTGATTCCTTACCTGTTAGCATAGCTGACTTCGTGGTTACTGCCGCGTAAGTCTGCTTGTGCTACTAGAGTTGCCAGCGAGGTAGAGACCTATATAGCTGGTGCACTCCAGATGATCTGTCAACAGGGGCGAGACCACGACGTGACTAGACCATTGACCATACAAATGAGGGCAACGAAGTAAAACCAAACCACCTGGCTTAGCCTACCAAAAGTATCCCACATAGACTAAGCTAATGGAAGGGAGATCCGCCGCAGGCGGTCAACCCCACAACCATAACACAAGTTAAAAACTCCCCTAAACCATTAAAGGATAGGATGAGCGCTACCTCCTGCCCCCAAAACAGTGTCTGCAGCGACGTATGGTCCGAGCGAGTAACAATTTTCGTATGTTGCTTTCACCTCCCGCAGGTAGTGTGAAGCGAACACCGAATTGCTTCGCCAATAAGTAGCGCCCAAAATATCTTTGATTGCCATATTTTTGTGAAAAGCCACCGAAGTAGCAATAGCCCTCAACTCGTGGGCTTTCACTTTCAGAAGCTCCATGTCACTTTCACTACACTTTTCATGGGCTTCCTTAACCGTACTTCTTAAGAAGAACGCCAGTGCATTCTTCGACATAGGAAGATCTGGTTTTTTCACAGAGCACCACAAGTTCTCCGAAGAACCTCTGCATGCTCTGGTTCTCTGCAAATAAAACTTGAGAGCCCTGACAGGACACAGGACTCTCAGCTTCAGGTCCCACTAGCTCCGACAACCCTTTGATCTCGAACGTCCTCGGCCAAGGGTTGGAAGGGTTCTCGTTCTTTGCTAAGAACGTAGGACTTAAGGCACAAACTGCACTATAATCCTTGAACCCAATATGCTTGCTTATGACTTGAATTTCGCTAACCCTCTTCGCCGTCGCCAGAGCGGTTAGGAAAATGGTCTTCTTAGTAAGATTCCTAAGCGAGGCTAAATGGAGCGGTTCAAATTGACTCGACATGAGAAACTTCAGTACCACGTCTAAGTTCCACGATGGTACTTTAGGTTGGAGAACTTTCACAGTCTCAAATGATCTAATGAGATCATGAATGTCTCTATCATTCGCTAAGTCGAGTCCTCTATGTCTGAAGACCACAGAAAGCACGCTTCTGTAGCCTTTAATCGTGGGAACGGCTAGTTTCGCTTCTTTCCTAAGGTGAAGAAGGAAATCTGCTATCTGGCTCACAGAGGTTGAGGTGGAGGAAATGCCCTTCCTTCTGCACCAACTTCTAAAGACAGCCCACTTTGATTGGTAAACTGCGATTGAGGAGGGCCTCCTAGCGGTGGCAATCGCTGTTGCCACAGGTCTTGAAAAACCCCTCGCTCTGGCCAACTTCTTGATAGTCTGAACGCAGTCAGACTCAGAGCGGGGAGGTTTTTGTGGTACCTCTCGAAGTGGGGCTGTCTGAGTAGATCTTTCCTTAGGGGCAGAGTCCTTGGAAAGTCTACTAGGAAGGACATCACCTCCGTGAACCAGTCGACCGCTGGCCAGAAGGGGGCGATGAGGGTCATTCTCGCTCCTTCTGATGCAGCGAACTTCCTCATTACTTCCCCGAGGATTTTGAATGGGGGAAAAGTGTAAACGTCTAGTCCCGACCAATTCCACAGTAGGGCGTCTACTGCCACTGCTCCCGGGTCCAGAACTGGGGAGCAATACAGCGGAAGTCTCTTCGTTCGGGAAGTTGCGAAAACGTCCACATGAGGACGTCCCCACAGCTTCCATAGCGCCTGGCATACTTCCTGATGAAGGGTCCATTCCGTCGGCAGAAGCTGTCCTTGCCGACTGAGAAGGTCCGCTCGCACGTTTTCCACGCCTGACACAAATCTTGTCAGAATCGTGACGTTTTGCGACTTCGCCCAAATCAGGATATTCCTCGCGATGACGAACAGAGAAGGAGAGTGAGTTCCCCCCTGTTTCCTGAGGTATGCCAAGGCTGTGGTGTTGTCCGAGTTTATCTGAACCACTTTGCTGGAGACTTCCTCCTCGAAGAACCTTAGAGCAAGGTAAACCGCTGAAAGTTCTTTTAGATTGATGTGCCAGGACACCTGTTCCCCTCTCCAGGTGCCTGACACTTCTCTCCCTCCCAGTGTTGCTCCCCAACCCGTGGAGGACGCGTCGGAGAACAACACTAGGTCGGGGTTCCGAAGCTTGAGCGAAAGGCCTTCCGCAAGCTTCTTTGGATCCAACCACCATTTGAGGTGCTTTTTCACTTCTTCCGTCAAAAACAAGACCTCTTCTAGATCCTGTTTGCGTGACCAATTGCTTGAGAGGAAGAACTGAAGTGGTCGGAGGTGCAACCTTCCCAGAGAAACAAACTTCTCCAGTGAGGAAATGGTCCCCAGCAGACTCATCCATTCCCTCACCGAGCATGTTTCCTTCCCTAGAAAGGCCGACACTTTGTCCAGGCATTGAAGTTGTCGCCCCTGGGACGGAAAAGCCCGAAAAGCCACTGAGTCCATCTGAATCCCCAGATAGACTAAGGATTGAGAAGGAGTTAGATGCGACTTCTCGAGATTCACCAGAAGTCCCAGGGACCTCGCTAACGACAGAGTCGTGTGAAGGTCCTTCAGACACTGTCTTGCGATGAGGCTCGAATAAGTCCAGTCGTCTAGGTAGAGAGAGATCCTTATTTCCGCAAGATGGAGCCACCTCGCAACGTTCTTCATAAGAACGGTGAACACCATCGGCGCCGTGCTCAGACCGAAGCAGAGTGCGCCCTGAATTGGAAAATCTTCCCTTTCAGGACAACCGCAGGTATTTCCTTGATCGGGGATGGATGGGGACGTGAAAGTATGCGTCCTGAAGGTCTAACGCGACCATCCAATCCCCCGGTCTTAAAGCTGCAAGCACGGATTGAGGTGTCTCCATCTTGAACTTCTGCTTGGTAACGAAGCGATTTAGACTGCTGACATCCAGAACGGGGCGCCACCCCCCTGACTGCTTCGGCACTAGGAACAGACGGTTGTAAAACCCCGGAGAACTCCGGTCGAAGACCTGTTCCACTGCCTGCTTTTCGATCATTTGATCTAGTAGATCGTGAAGCACTTTCTGTTTTTCTCCCTGATACGACGGAGACAAATCCTTTGGTGTCGAAGACAGCGGGGGTAACATCAGGAAAGGAATTCTGTACCCCTTCTTGACGATGTCCAGCGACCAAGCGTCGGCACCTCTCTCTTCCCAAGCTTTCGCGAAATGTAGAAGCCTGGCTCCTACCGGTGTCTGAAGGACTTCCCTCTCACTTCTTGCTCTTGGAAGGAGCGGGAGTCTTGCCTCTGAAAGAGCCTCTTCCTCGAGGGGCTGGCTTCGAGGAAGAAGCGGATCGAAAGGGCTTCAATTTCTTCAAAGCAGAGGACCCAGAAGAGGAAGAAGTAGTAGGCTTCCTAGAAGACTGTGCCAGAAGGTCTTGGGTTGCTTTCTCCTGGAGACTGGCAGCTATGTCCTTTACCATAGACTGGGGGAAGAGATGTTCTGAGAAAGGAGCGAAAAGAAGATCCGCTTTTTGCGCTGGTGAGACCGACTTTGCAGTAAAATTGCAAAAAAGTGCTCTTTTCTTAAGCAGTCCCGTGCTGAAATGAGCAGCCAATTCCTCAGAACCATCCCTGACGGCCTTGTCCATGCAAGACAATACACTGGACAGCTCCCCCCGACTGATGGAATCAGAACTCCTGGACCTGGCATCCAATACTCCCAGGCACCAGTCAAGAAAATTAAAGACCTCTAGTGTCCTGAAGAGGCCTTTAAGGTGAAAGTCTAGCTCACTATGTGTCCAAGAGACCTTCGAGGAAGACAGAAAAGATCTTCTGGTGGCGTCTACAATACTACCAAAGTCTCCTTGAGCTGAGGCTGGAAGCTTAACTCCGACGTTTTCTCCCGTCTCATACCACATACCAGCTTTGCCACCGAGTCTTGAAGGTGGTAAAGCGAAAGAAGTCTTGCCTGAAGCTTTCCTCTTTTCCATCCAATCATGGACCTTTCTAAAAGCTTGCTTCGTAGAAAGCGACTTCTTCATTCTCACAAAGCCCGAGATCTTAGTAGCTTTGGAAGACGAAAACTGAGAGGGAGGAGTACGTGGAGCTTCAGGTTGGAAAGTGTCTGCAAAGACTGACTGTAGCAAACGAGTCAAAACCTTGTAGTCCGTCGAAACTGGAGCCAGCTGCTGCTCTTCGTCCACTTCGACGAAAGCGTCACTAATTTCCTCTTCCGACACTGGAGAAGTCGGAGGAAGTAAAGAAGAGTCCCGAGCTTTCTCAAAAGAGAAAGAGCGGCGAACAGGAAGAGTTCCCGCTTCCGCTTGTGCTTGCGGAAGTGGAAAACTGACGTCCGTAGGCGCGCGTTTGGCGTCCGAAGCCAATCTACTGGCGCCGACTGAAGCGCGCTCAAACGCCGCAGGTGTACACCTGGCGTCCACGGTGTGCGCGCCGAGCGTCCACTGGTGCGCGCCGAGCGTCCACTGGTGCGCGCCGAGCGTCCACTGGTGCACGCCGAGCGTCCACTGGTGCGCGCCGAGCGTCCACTAAAACTCGCTGAGCGTCCACTGGCGCTCGCGAAACTTGCACCGAGTCACGCTCGGCGTCCACTAAAGCGCGTTTGACTTTCACAGAAGTGCGCTCGGCATCTAAAGAAACGCGCTTCTTATCCACAAGTTTCGTATCAGCGGAAACAACCGCTTCACGAGAGCGAGAAACGAATTTCTCGCCTCCTCTAGAAAGTTGCTGGGGAGCAGAACGAACTCTAGAGGGAGACTCAAACGGAGAGAGAGACGAGCGAGGAGAGGGAGAGGGAGAACGCCTCGACCTCTTCACAGGAAGATTGTCATCCTTCTTACGGCGACGTGGAACAGTCTCTCTCGAAGGAAAAACATCTCGAAGTTGCTGCTGAAGAGACTGGAGAATCTTGCTTGTAGGTGAAGCCTCCTTTTCTGGGGAGGGGCTGATCCTGTGAGCAGGCGAGTGGCGAGGGGACGCCTTCTTACTACTCCCAGGAACCGCCACTTCACGCACCTTAGAGCGACTGCGGCGCTCGAAAGAAACATCTAGGGAAGACTCCGCCTCCGAATAATCCTTACACTTCTTCTGCGGAGGAAAAGCAGCAAACGCACTATCAGGCGACGAGCAAAGTTCCGGAGAACAACTTGGACGTGAAGCGTCCCGAACACGAGCCGTCCTTTTCAGCGGACGTGATGCGGTATGAGAGCTCCACCCCTGCGCGGGAGGAAGCTTCAGAAGAAGAAAAGCACTCCTTGAGAAGACGTGCACGCGCACGGCCTCCTTGGCAGTCTGGGTAGGTTCGTCAGAAGCTGCCGAAGGCACGCCAGATCGGTGGGGGTTCCTCGTAACCCTCCTTCGACTTTCGACATGCTCTCTCCCCGTAATCTGGGAGTCAAGCAGAGGTCTAGGTCTAGAGGCGGAATGAGGCCGATCTGACGCACCCTCCACTACACAAGGGGCACTTTCACTGCACTTCTCTTCACTTTTGCTCTCCAGAGCTAACACTTTTGATTCTAAGTTACGAATCGATTCAAGAATTAGCGATAATGTATTACCTTCTACCGACACTGTCTCAGGGGCCGGAGGCAACACTACAGGGGTAGGAGCATAATCTACAGAAGGAGGGTTAGCAGGAGAATAATTTAAATCTTGCCTACCTGAAACACTCCTGGAGGAAGACCTCCTTAACCTATCTCGCTCAAGTTTCTTAAGATAGGTTTCATACGCCTTCCATTCCGACTCTGTTAATCTCTCACACTCCTTACAACGACTTTCAAACGTACATTCATTCCCCCTGCAAACTTTACAAACAGAATGTGGGTCTACTGAAGCTTTCAGTAGCCTACCCCTACATTCGGACATAGAACAAAATCTAGCGCTAGCAGAACTAGACCCTGACATCTTGATCAAAGAAAAATCAATACCAATTCAAATCAAACCAAAGTCAACGTGTGCCAAGCCACCGATCCAATTCAGATACCAAAGAAAAACCAAAAGGGATACTCAAGTAGCTAGTAAGTTTCCAAAATCTGGACGGAGGTGCTGCAAACAGGTGTTTTCAGCACCGGCGACAGAAAAATTATGAATAGAAAATGGGAATGATTCCTGATACCCGCCTCCCAGCGGCGGGAATGGGTACTAACCACCTGACTCCCACTGCGTGTGTCGTAAGTGTTTAAATTTCTGTCGGATTTGGAAAAATACAGCTATATATATATCTGACAGGTAAGTTTCATGAACAAAAAGAAAATTATGAAACAATTATATTACCTTCATCCAAAGTTTGTTTTTAATTTCTACACCTAAAACAATTTTCCTAAACTGAAGTGTTCCTTTAATGGCCAATCTATCTTTATTCTACTAAACAGTAAGTATCAGATTTTTCTTAATAAAAACTAGAGTGAGCACTCCCTCTCCCTCTTACTCTTAGAAAGTAAAATTATTTTATCCAACACTGCTTTTAAGATACATGAATAATCTTTTGGCAAACCTTTGGCATAAAAAAAAATATAAATCTCTATAAATACTATTACCACTAGGCAACAAAAGTTATCATTATCAACATAAAATTTTGACATCAACTTTTCCTTTCATGGGGTTAGATGTTAATAAAATGCATTCTCTCCTTTCTTCTCTAGCCTAAGCTTACTCTCACTGAACTCCCATCAACTGTAACAAAAGCAACAGAAGAATAAGTGCAACAGTAAATGTGCAATAACCCCCATTATTAGAATGAAAGAATAATGCTGACAATAAGGAATACAACATGAAGAAAATAATCTTGTCAAAAAAACAGAAAAAATTTCAAGAATAAAGCATTAAATGATACCATAAATTAGTATGTATACAATGCTTCTGTATGTTTAGAAATAGGCACATTAGGAGATATACACACAGGGGAGAAATATGAAACTATAAAAACTGAATAACTAATAAAAAAAAGTGATTCTCATTCACACAGAAATACAAATTCAGATCATACTAAAATCTGTCATAACTAATTACTGATTACATAAATACAGACAACACAATAAAAAACATGCAATCTCTATACAGTACTATCATTACCATATATACAAACCATTATGATTATGACACTCATAATCATTTCAAGATACTGCAAAAAGTATGTTTGCATTTCAGCCAGAATGAGAGAATAATGAAAAGCTACAGGTCACAGATTATGTCCCTTCCTGGAGTAGCCCATCTTCACTTAATAACTCCAGCTGCAATCAAAGTGAAATTTTCATGATTTTGGGAGAGTTTACCATTTTTGCAGAAAAAAGAACATAAAACACTGGGTAATACACTATCAAAGAATGCAGCAAGATTTAATTACTGTACATACAATCCTTTTGTGTATGGAAAGTATGCAAGACTAAGACCTGTACTTGCTATGATAAGTTATTTATATAACATAACACTGTTGTGAACTTCATGCTTTAACTATTCAGAGAAGAATCTTATAATTTACCATTAAAATTTACAGTTTTTTGCATCACCACATGCATGAAATATACAAAAAACTTAACCCTTTTTAACTCTGATATACTGTGCAATATGTTGTGAAGGATGACTAACATACAAATTTCATCCAATAAAACACAAGAAATATCAAAACTGTCCAGCATAAAAGATCTCATAACTTTCAAAAGATTTGTCTTCAAAAATTTTCAGACTTGCTCACTTCAAGACCAGAGCCTGTACATTTCCAAAAACGTTCAAAACTTACTTGCATGTGACCTTACCCTAAATGAAATAGATCTGACATCTCCCCCTAGGTTACAAAATGTTTAGGAAAACCTAGTTATGAACATTTGATTATGAACACAGACAGAATGTGTTTGTCAATACAACAACATTAAATCCTACTCTTGCGGTACACAGCTTGGAACTTCAGGCTGAGGAAGGCACCCTCCACTTGATGACTGGCTCCCAGCACGAAGGAGAATAGGATGGTTGGTAGTTATAAGGAAATTTGCACTCAGAAGGAGAGGATACTTCACTTCTGGATCTAGCACCATTACACGAACCTGAATATAATCAGTTAATCTAGTTACAATTGTCATATTTAAATACATACCTAAGTACAGTACAATGTGACTGACTGTAGTTAGTATAGTTACAACATTATATTTCAAAACCTTAGTATAATTCAAGTGACTTGAGGTGGTGCTTATGTGACATATTTGACAGCATATAAGACACTAGAATATATTAGAAGCATCTTCATTCCAGCATGGCATATTCAAGAAAAGGGCTTTTAGTTTGCATTACATTACAAAACATTAACTAAAGCCCCAGTGAGGCTTATCACATTGTCAGTATCCATTTGCAAAAGTCAAATATGTAGTGCAAATGTATTTAAAATTAAGATAATTCTAATACATCTATTACTTCATTTACTGTATCCAATTATATTTCTTAAAGTATTATAAAATGTAAACATTGTAAATCCTACGCCATTTGCATTCTGATAATACATATTTACATTCTCATCATAACCCTCTGCTAATTGAGTTTTATTGACATCATCATTGCCAAGAGTTGCCAAATTATAGCTTTCAGAATAATAGCTGCTGAAGAAACATAATTTTAGAGATGGGATTAACCAGGTGTAACTTGTAGCCTTCAAGATAGGCTACTACCTCATAGCCTGTTCGGTCTACTGTTTTTTGTCTACTACATAAAACAGTAACTTGCTAATGTGAAACTTTATAGTTAGGCTATCACCTAGTCTAGGTTACTGTCTAACCAATCCAGATTACTTAATTCCCTTTTAAGGGTATGCACATGATAGCCTACAGTACTAAGACTATGCTTAAGTATACAGGCTATATAAAAGGAAAATGTCTGTAGCCTTTTATCTAATCCTACAGTCTTTGATGTAAACTTAGGCTTCAGCCTAGGCTCATAGCCTAATAGGATATGTCTTTAAATCTTACCTTAATTCAGGTTACCACCTAATCCAGGTCATTTTAGTTCACCCTTAAGGATATATAATCCAAGGTTATATGCTACAGACAATATCTACTACAGTCTAGCTAACTTATTCTCATTGAATCAACGTAGATTGTAGGCTACTACCTATACTATGTTTTTTTCCATCTGTCCATCCGCCTGTGGTGTTTTCGCATGGTAACACTGCGTCCCGGGCTTTAAATAGTTACGCTATGTGTAAGTTTTAGGTAAATAAAAGGATATCTGGGTGTACATTTCCAACTGAAAGTTTTCCAATAATTTACAGTATGCGAATTACACCGTTAATATTCGAATTAAGGTTATTATTATTGTTGAATGTAAGCTGAATGTAACTATCTAAAGCCCGGGACACAGTGTTACCATACGCAAACACCTCACGCTGGTGGACAGATGGAAAAAACAGAGTACAGTAGGCTATTGCCAATATTGTTATCTGAAAGGATTATCTATATATATTATTAATAATAATAATTGTGAACCGTTTCTTTAGACGAAACTTCTAAATAGAATGATAAACTCTTCAAAACAATTTGTGGTTTTACAAATAATGATAATAAATTGGGAGAAGAGCTGACGAGTGTTAGTAAAAACACTGGTTTACGGCTTTTCAGGCACAATAAAATAACTGTTCCACAATCTAAACTACAAAATTTTGAACTAGAACTTCAGATTATGCACTTTGCTTTCAACTTAGGTGTTTCCATGATCCTTAGTAATGAAAACAATAAGTGAAGAATAAAATTTTCAGAGCTCTGGTTTGTTTACCGACCAGGAAAGGAGTAGTGTCTAGGTCTGTTTTTGGTTGTTTGCAGGTTTTGACATATATAAACTGGGTTCAGCATTTGCTGAGCATAAGAGGAAGTGACCTCTTATCCTGAGTCCATTTATACTCTGTCATGTGTTATAATGTTTATTATTATAACACAATACCCTAACACAATATCCGGCCACAAGACCAGGTAAAAGAGATTTATTTGACGTTAGTCTGGTCACCATGGAGCTTTGGATAGACCATGAATGTGTAATCCTTGAGGACGAGTGTGACTATGCAATCAAAAAACCCTAATATAAGCAGCAGCCTATAATAAGTGCAGTGAGAATCCTCTAAGAAATCCTTTAAGATTTCTTAGAAAATACTAGAGGTACTACTATTAACTTAAACCATATAAAACAGTACTAGCTTGGGTTAGTTAAAAACATTAGTTCATATAGACTAGTCTGAGTGGCATAACAATTAGAATTAAAATTTCACATAGCCATTGCAAAAGAACCAAGTTTATGTAATACAGTTATATTATATAAGGGCTTTAAAACTAACCTAAACCTGAAAGGGTTTAAGTTACCAGAGATATTTTATAAAATGTACTAAAACTGTACCCTTATAGTCAAATTGACCTGTAAGATGAGATACACTAATGATACAGGGATTTACAGGAGTGTCCCTGATTAAAAACAATTTCTATTAGTAATTAGTTTCTGATAATAACTTAGTTTCTGGGCTCAGCCCGTGTCGCTTTGTGAAATGTCCTTTTAGCACACATTTCTAAGGTAAATATTACTAACATTACCAAAAAACTAAAATGGAATGTCAGAGTATTCTGACTCACTCACCTTATATAAAAAGGTGTCGGTATGGTTTCTGGGGCGAGTGAAACCACTACCACGGGTCTCTTACCATTTAGATCCATCCTTCTACAAAATCCCCCTACTCGAGAGGGCCGACACACGGCCTACACCAGCAACTACTACTACTAGCGCTCCCGACGCCATCACAAGCGCCTCTAGCGTTCATCCTTTCCGTTTGCACCATCTTGCACGCACGTGTTTTTTCTTGCTGTGATTTTGTGCTCGCTGTTTTGGATTATCCACTCATTATGGAACTTCAAGCCATCCCCGCAGCTAAGTTAAGTACTGCTAAAGTGTTTCACTTAATTTTAGCCAGCCAGGGTCCGTTTAACCGTTTTTATTAAGGTTTTTAACGGCGCCCTCCACGGCATGGCTACCGAGTCGTCCCAGGCTGCTCGCCCCCCGTGTTTCATTATTTCATGCTTCTTCGGTCCCCCATACTGTGGTAGCCTGAACCTAGTAGTATATATTCACATTTTATGTGTTGTGCAAGATTTATTCTGTGCTTAGTTTTGTTCACTTACTCACGGGGATTCTAGTTCGATTGAGCTCATAGCCTACATCACCCTTAGCTCAGTGTTCATGCATGCATGTTCCTTGGTTTAGGTCTGTTAGGCATACGTACTTAGGACATCTGTCCTTTCTTTTAGTCCTGCCACCCTGGCTGCCGCCTTCCGTATCTACTTATCGGCAGAGGCCAGCTCCCGAGTTGCTCGACGCCCTCCCTTCTGGGTCGGTTAGCCTAGCTTCTCCAGGACGTTGCTTTCTCTCTATCTGTTTATTTATCTTCTCTCCCCGTGTTATCTTAGGCTTTATTTGCATGCTCAAGACGGTTAGAGGTAGCCTAGGCTACCTCAGACCGCCGGGCCTGTCTTACCGCATGGCCCTGCCACGTTCACGGCGAGCCAGGCGATCGCCATGAGCCACCCAGCTACTGTCCACTCGCTTCCTCCCCCCCCCCTGGGAGGGGGGAAGTACCGCTCGCTCACGTTGCCCATGGCAACCATCCGAGGTCCCTCCCTTCTTCCCCCTCCACAAGGGGGGGGATACGGGAGTTAGCAGGGGAACTTCCGAGGCTGACTCAGCTCATACCGCTCTCACCCCTCGGTTCCAGGGGGGGTCTTTTGTGCGTTTGGGCTCGGCTGGCCGCGCTCGGACCTCCTCGGGTTCCATTCAGCTCTCTCTCTCACCCCGAGTCACCACCCTTCCCACCACTCCGACAGCGGGCTCCGCTGGCTCCGCCAGTCATTAGGGATGGTGACTGAGAGAAGCTCCGCCACATGCACCTCTTTTATATTGCCTTATTTTACGTCTTATTATTTGTTATTATTTGTTGTTCTGTTTCGCTAAGCCGGCGGACCTCCCGCTCACCACCCGGGTTCTCCGCCTGCCTGCGAGTTTTTTGTTACGGCGGAGCTACGCTCCTCCGACTAGTCTTTATTAGCCTCTTCATGCTCCTCCCCGCTGTCCTCGTACTCCTCGCTCCGGCGTATAGGAAGGTAACTAGTTTGGTGAAACTCCTTATTCCGGCAACACCGGAATCGTACTGAAACTAGTATACCAGCTCTATTGGACACCCACCACTTACCAGGAGAGCAAGAAGAGGCTAACCCCTATGTTACTCACTCCGGTATCCTCCGGTGTTACAATATATCACTTTCTGGACTTGATCCAGTTACTCAGTGTCGATACTCATGTATCTGTTCACTTACAGGCCACCCATTGCCAGGAATCTGGATGCCATGCCATCCTACAGGACCCCTGTGGGCACAAGGTCTGCTGGACCCATGCTGTCTGCACTATCCGCTACGGGGACATAGCGGTCTGGCACCACGAGAGTTGCACAATCCGCAATGATCTTGTAGATAAGTTTACCTCCGGTGTAAGTATACTCCGGAGAACGAATGCTATATAATTTGGCCTATATGTATACAGTCCTAATAAGTGATATATTTTTATATAAGCATATAATTTTTAGTTCCCTAGCCTAGTGTTTATACTAACCTTCTCTTACAGGCTGTTCAAGCCATCAGGGATGCCGCGTCAACCACCTTGAAAGCCTGGGTTGGAGGATTCGGGAGGAACGTTACCAAGGGGCAGCCCTACATCCTCGACAAGAAGATGGCAGCCCTGATCTTCCCCAGCGGGAAGACAACCTCCTACGTTGACCTGGCAGCGGCGGCCCCGTACATCGCCACCATCCAACATCAGGTGGCCCAAGCCTTGGCAGACCCGGGGAACTATGAAATTGTCGACGATGTGGCGACTCTCAATATAGACCGAGAGCCCATGGCGGTAGGTGAAGCAGAAAGTATGTTAGATGAGGCAGGTTTGTTGGGGGCTCAAGGGCTTCCCTTGGGTCCTTCTGGATCGACTTCTCCTATCCCTTCTTCCACTTCCTTTCAAGGATTTTCAGAGTGAACTTTCGGTCAGACCGAAGTCCACCCAAGCTATCCCTAAAGTTAAGGGAAAGCGAGAACCCAAGACCCTTGAGAAGACGCTGCCTAAGAAGTCAGCGCCTTCTACTTCTCATAAGTCTCCGGCTCATCATCCCGGAGCAGAGAAGCCGAAATCAACAACCTCTCACTCTAAAGGGTCCAGAGGCAAGTCCTCGAGGGACAAAGCTCAGCTCCCATCTAACCCTGAGCTTTCGACCTCCACGGGGACTCGCCCTAAGACTCCCGGCGGATTTAAGGAACCTAGTCCCTTTGATACAGACGCCTTCACTGCAAATATCATGCAGCAGATGGGAAGCTTTGTTGGAAACTTAGTCCAAGACAAGTTTCAAGAGATGCTGTCTCACATCTCAACTTCCTTCGAGGAGTCAGGCCAGTTGATCCGAAACATTTCGGAAAGGCTGGCCAACCAGGAGAACCTGATTGCAGGTCTCCGAGAGAACCCGTCGGCAGTTCTCCCACAGCCCGGCATGACAGCTCAAGCCCTGCCAGACTACAACACCCTCCCCCCTTATACGGCGAGCAATCCTTGAAGGATCTCGTCCTATGCCCCCTTTAAGGACGGGATGCTAACGTTGGCGGACTGTGGTACTCGAAGACTTGAGGACTTTGAGTTCCACCCAGCTGATTTGCAACCCCCCTTCATTGGTTACGCCCTCCTTACAGAGGCAGCGATGAGGAGGGAGGATAAGATCCCCAAAGAGACCATAAACTTCGGTCGGGATCAAGCTCAACGAGATTGGCTGAGGAGCCTAGAGGAATGGGAGTGCATCAACACCAAGATGCAAGCCTTCAAGAGCGCCTTTACCATTTTTGTGGTGGACGGAGAGACCCCTATTCCGTTCACCACAAAGGTGGCGGAGTTAACTCTTCAGGCCACGATGAGGGACGAACCGATGCCTCAGCTCCGGGAAACGGAGCCCACGTCTCTCCTCTTCCCAGGTACCGATGACCTTTGGTCAGACCTTCCAGCCACCTTTACGGTAGGAAAGCTGAAGCCAGATTGTGCTATAACACAATTAAGTGAAAGGCTCCCCAGGCTCCCAGACAATCTCATACAAGCAGAGTTTGACGCTAGAACCAGATTAGGGAGATCTCTCAATACCCTGATTATGACAGAGGTTTCAGCCATTACATATGGTAACGAACCTCTGTTTAAGCTGATAGCCAAGTCACATCTCCATACGGTACAATGTGACTTGTACGACTTCGTGGTGGCAAGACGTAATTGCAGAAAACACGTCCTGCAGGAAGCTACCATCCGCCACGAACCTAACAAGTTGCTGGCGGCTTCGATCTGGGGGGCTGACCTTTTCCCAGAGTCGATAGTTAACTCTGTTCAACACGAAGCAACAAGACTCAACCAGAGTCTTAAGTTCGTTGGGGCCTTTCAAGCAAAAGGAAGCCAGACCCGACTTCCTCAGCTAAAAAGCCTAAAAAGCCGAGGAAATTCCAGCCTTTCCAGGCTACCCAACAACAGCAGGTAGTGCAGGCAGTGCCAGTCTCACAGGTGGCACAGCCTTCCACTTCAAAGGCCCAGACTCAACAGCTGTTCCTACTTTTAACTTCTCAGGGCCAAGCTTCCACCTCCTTTGCGGTCTCCCCGGCCTTCAACCCAGTGTTCGAAGGCCAAGCTTTCCAACCCTTTAACAGGTTCAGGAGAGGCAGCAGGGCTAGGGGTGCCTTTCGCCAAAGAGGTGGCGGAAGAGCAACCAGCCGGGGGAAACACCTACGAGGAGGACGCGGGTCACGACCTGCCCCAAGTCAGTGAGAACCCTCAGGTAGGAGGGAGGCTGTTCCTTTATCGTCACAGATGGGGGTTCAGCAATTGGGCACAAAGCTTTGTGTCCAAAGGACTAGGGTGGAGCTGGACCAAAGGTCCCCCTCCATCCAAGACCTTCTATCAACAACCGACATCGGAATTCATGGAGTATGCCCAAGAACTCCTTCAGAAAGGAGTAGTGTCAAAAGTCAACCATTTAAAGTTTCAAGGTCACTTATTCAGCGTGCCAAAGAAAGGCTCAACCAAACGAAGAATAATCTTAGACTTATCCCCTCTAAACTTATTCATTCGTTGCGACAAGTTCGAAATGCTGACTATCTCGCAGGTGCGGACCTTACTTCCCCGTGGGGCCGTCACCATCTCTATCAATCTTACAGACGCATACTATCATATCCCAGTGGCAAGACACTTCTGCCCGTACCTAGGTTTCAGGCTAGGGAGTCAAGCATTCTCCTTCAAAGTAATGCCCTTCAGGTTGAACGTGGCCCCCAGGATATTCACGAAGGTGGCAGAGACAGTAGTTCAACAACTAAGGTCTCAGGGGATAATGGTAGTTGCGTATCTGGACGATTGGCTCGTTTGGGCAACGAGCATCGAAGAATGCCACAAAGCAACGGTCAAGGTAATACAATTTCTGGAACATCTAGGGTTCCAGATAAACAAGACCAAGTCCAGGCTAACACTGGACTCTCGCTTTCAGTGGCTCGGCATTCAGTGGGATCTGAACTTCCACACTCTATCAATTCCGGCGTCTAAGAGGAAAGAAATAGCCAAAGCAACCAAACAATTTCTCAAATGCAAACAGACATCAAGGAGAGGCCAGGAAAGAATCCTAGGCTCTCTTCAATTTGCCTCAGTAACAGATGTTCTACTGAAGGCAAAACTAAAGGACATAAACCGCGTTTGGCGTTCGAGAGCAAACAACAAGTCCCAGGACAAATTGTCAGCCATCCCGGCGATACTTCGCAAACGACTCCGCCCCTGGGCGGAGGTCAAGAATTTATCAAAATCAATTCCTCTCCAGTTCCCCCCTCCGGCGTTAGTTATCCACATGGATGCTTCACTAAGCGGCTGGGGAGGATACTCTCAGTACAAAAAAGTACAGGGGACTTGGTCCCCTCAATTCCGTCAGCTCCACATCAATGTGCTGGAAGCTATGGCGGTATTCCTCACTCTGAAGAGACTTCTACCAGCATAGGGATCTCACATCAAGCTGGTATTGGACAGCGCAGTAGTAGTACACTGCATCAACAGAGGAGGCTCCAAATCAAGCCATGTGAACCATGTCATGATAGCCATATTTTCTCTGGCAGCCAAGTACAAATGGCACCAGTCCTCCACTCACCTAGCGGGAGTAAAGAACGTGATAGCAGACGCCCTGTCTCGCTCAGTCCCTCTAGAATCGGAATGGTCTCTGGACAGGCGTTCATTCCTGTGGATCTGCCAGAAAGTTCCAGGACTCCAGGTGGACCTTTTCGCCTCAGAGTCGAACCACAAGCTTCCCTGCTATGTGGCTCCCAACCTGGACCCTCTGCCTTATGCCACAGATGCCATGGCCATAGATTGGAATCAGTGAAAGAAAGTACACATCTTTCCTCCAGTGAATCTTCTTCTGAAAGTTTTGAACAAACTCAGGACTTTCAAGGGACAAGTTGCCCAAGTAGCCCCCTATTGGCCCAAGAGCAACTGGTTTCCACTCCTATTGGAATTGGGTCTCCGGCCTCAACGGATTCCCAATCCCAAACTATCCCAAGTAGTGCAAATGAAGACTGTGTTCGCTTCCTCAGGAATTCTCAAAACCCTAACTTTATGGACTTCATGAAGTTCGCGGCTAAAAGGGATGCATATATCGATCCTCAAAACATCCTATTCCTACAATCGGATAAAAGAGAATCGACCCTTCGTCAGTATGACTCAGCCGTTAAGAAACTAGCCAAATTTCTGAGGGGAACCGAATCTCAAACCATGACTACCAACCTGGCCATTTCCTTCTTCAGGTCTTTATTTGAAAAAGGTTTAGCAGCCAGTACTATTACTACCACTAAGTCTGCTCTAAAGAAAATATTCCAGTATGGTTTTAAAATAGATCTAACAGACTCCTATTTTTCTTCTATTCCTAGAGCTTGTGCTAGGCTCAGACCAACAGAGAGACCTAGCTCAGTGTCATGGTTCTTAAATGATGTTCTCAAACTGGCTTCAGATACTGATAACAACTCATGCGGTTACTTACCCCTCCTAAGGAAAACATTATTTCTTTTAAGTCTAGCCTCAGGAGCCAGGGTATCTGAACTGTCGGCTCTCTCTAGAGACTCGGGTCATATAGAATTTCTCCCATCAGGAGAAGTTCTTCTCTCTCCAGATCGTCAATTTTTGGCCAAAAACAAGGGCCCTTCAATGAGATGGGCCCCTTGGAAGATCCTCCCTCTTCCTCAATACCCCTCTTTATGTCCAGTTACGGCCTTACGAGCATTTCTGTCCAGGACAACCATGAGTTCCTCTGGCCCTTTATTTATAAGGGAAAAAGGTGGCACTATTTCTTTAAAAGGTATTAGGCAACAGATCCTGTACTTTATTAAACAAGCCAACCCAAATTCATTCCCCAAAGTCCATGACATTAGGGCAGTAGCTACCTTGATCAACTATTTTCAACATATGAATTTTGATGATCTGAAAAAGTATACAGGCTGGAAATCGCCGACAGTATTCAAACGTCACTACCTTAAATCCTTAGAAGCTCTTAAATTTCCAGCAGTGGCAGTGGGAAACACAGTTTCTCCTGACACTGCCTAAGTAGTTTAGTAATAGATCCAGATCTCCTTTCTACCTGCCTCACTGACATCCTTTCTGTAATCCTGCCACCAGGTACTCCTCCCTTTTTTAGCCCTAGCTGCCAAAAAGGGCACTTATTGTGATGTTTTCCTTATTTTTTTGCTAGGATTACTCACACCTATAAATAACCTGTTATATTGTATAGTTTTAAGGTTATTATAAGTTGCCATAATTAATTTTAAGTATGTATTATAATCTTTGTAGTTGTAAGTTTCTAGATTATAGTACTTTAATATCAATTGTTTTTCATTCTTCCCTTACTCATGTTATATCCTCTTTCAAGCTTGTGGCCATTTCTCTGGTACTATTTCACGAAGCGACACGGGCTGAGCCCAGAAAAGGAATTTTGACAAAGGAAAAATCTATTTCTGGGCAAGGGCCCGTGTCGCCCAGTGAAATCCCACCCTTCTTTATACCCACCCTTGGGCCCAAGCTTGACAACCTAACTCCAAGGATGACTGCTAGAGGCGCTCGTGATGGCGTCGGGAGCACTAGTAGTCGTAGTTGCTGGTGTAGGCCGTGTGTCGGCCCTCTCAAGTAGGGGGATTTTGTAGAAGGATGGATCTAAATGGTAAGAGACCCGTGGTAGTGGTTTCACTCGCCCCAGAAACCATACCGACACCTTTTTATATAAGGTGAGCAAGTCAGAATACTCTGATATTCCATTTTAGTTTTTTCTCTGGTAATGTTAGTAATATTTACCTTAGAAATGTGTGCTAAAAGAACATTTCACTGGGCAACACGGGCCCTTGCCCAGAAATAGATTTTTCCTTCGTCAAAATCCCGTTTTTTCCCTACAGGGCCACCACTAGGCATGACCCCTCAGTTAAAATGTTCTGCAACAAATTGCTCGGTTCACTTTTTGCCAGTGAGTATGACCCATACCACCTGTCATGAATATTATCCTTGGAAAAATCAATACAAATTTGCTTGGTTGCCAAATAGTATGTGCAAAATTTGTAGTGTGCTGTAGGTAGCAAGCTTTAAGGATGAAACCACCCATTTTAGGCTGTCTTGATGGGTCCTAGGGTTCAGTAAGGGTGAAGATGGGTGAGATTATATCTATCTGACAGAACTCCAGCAGCGTCCTCAGTACTCCCCAGGTTAATCCTGCAGAGGAAATAGAGGAATCCTCCCTTGGAGGTGAATTTCTTATAAAATATGAAGTTGATATTGATACTGAAAAGACCTTGCTGAACACAGGATCTGGGACACAACTTCCAACTAACCATGGGAGAAATTTTCTAGAAGGAAGTCAATTCCCCATGCAGTTTTCAGAAGCTGTACAGGATCTTTCCCTCAAAATGGCACAAGGATCCACCTAACCCCAATGAAAATAACTATAGTTTCAGAGGGGTATAGTAACTCAACCAGGACCTCTGGCCCTTGGGGAACAGGCAGTTATAGTTTACACGTAGATGCTCAGTCAGGTTATGCAAGCTCCCTCAAAAGGGATACACAGTTTGCAGCATTTGTTCAATTCCGTAAGGTAATAAGAAGTAACATCAAGGATTCTCTTGCCATTGAATGGCAACATACAATGGACATACTACATGATTCTGAACAGGAAATTAAAGAAATCAAGTCAGTGATGTACACTCCAAAAGTGTAAAAGTACTACATCCTGCAACACAAATGGGAGAGTGGAAACCAGATCTGCCCAACCAAGGGCTAACAATATAATCCCAACTTGAACCAACAAAATGGCCAGCTTGGACAATGAAACTTATGATCAAAACATAACAGGGTCTTCAAGATCCTCCCCTGATAGTACTGATAATCCTTGGTGAGATGCCTCCGTGGGCATTTTCTCTCTTGATATACTATGTATCTAATCATTGAGAGAAAAACTATGATCAAAGTTGTACATGTGGAGTTTAGAGACCGGGCAGCATTTCCTAATGCAGAATGCCTGATACCACCTTCGCCAAAAATAGAGAAACCTCAAAAGGAAACAGTTCTCTTACCTGGGAATATAGCACTGAAAGCTGTAGATGACACCCTTTACCAGGTCAACGGAAAATGGATCTATACTTCCATTATGAATAAAACCAAACTTGCTTATCATGTACCCCCAGCCTTCTGCCCCTTCACTTTTAAAATAATTAACCACCTGAAGGCAGACTTTTAGAATTGTGTAGTAACTAGAAAATGGGAACCAAAGGCAGAACTAAAACCATTTGCCTCAGTCATCCCAGTTTTAAAAACTCCACCAAAGATTGGGCAATGCTTCAACTCCCTTTTGACTGGAAAAAGCTCCCCTTAGATGTTGCTACGCAGCAATTTGGTGCCCCTATGAGAAGAATCTCAATTGAGACATCATCATCAGAATTTCATGCTAGGACCCACCTCCTCAGTATCTTAACCTCTTCCATCTTGCTAGAAGTTGCCAGCAAAAGGCTTCCAGGAGAATCCAAGACAATCTTTGCTGTCTTGGCTAAAAACCTTATGAGAACCTTATGGGAAGCACTCTACGACTTTTTAGACTGGTACATACAAGCGCGAATGGAGACAATTGAGTATTTCAACAATTCATCTCCCCAACATGATTGCTTTATTACAGTCTAACCCGTTCTGCAGGGATCTGTTTGAGGATTCTGTTGTAACTCAAATCAACGAGCAAACACGCCAACAAAATTGTACTGTGTGCGCTCTTCTGGGAAAAGAATTCAGGAAACCAAAAGCCTAAAATTTCCTCTTGCCCAATCCAAAAATGCCTTCAGACATCTCCAAAAGTTTTCCTCATAAACAGGTAGGTGGTCAGAAGGGACAACTACCTTCACAGGGACAACAACAACCTCATCTGCAAGGACATACTTTTCACAAGATCCAAAAACTGTCATATACTAAAAGGAAAACCAATAGTACCAGATTGTCCATCAAGGGCAAAGGTAGAGGGAGAGGGGATACCAGTAGGAATTCTTTAGTCGGGGGTCGGCTTCAAAGACATCGGGTGGAAATGATCTCATCACCCCACCCTGCCACCTTTAAAGAGGTTCTTTTAAAACCAGACCTCTCTCTGGAAGATTATGTGCAGAAGTCCGTTAAAGGGAGCCAAAGAGAAATGTGCGTATATTCGCCACCAAGCATGCCTCTGCAGTGTTCCCAAAGAGAATTCTGAATGAAGAGTGATCCTCGACCTATCGACACTGAACAAGTACATTATTTGTCAAAAGTCTTGGATGACTACCTTTGCCCAAGTAATACATTCAATCATCCCAAAAGGGACTTGGTCAGTTTCTATAGATCTGAAAGATGCATACTGGCACATCCCTATCGCCGTTTCCTTCCTAGGGCTTTAGATATGGAAAAATGCACAGTTTCATAGTCATGCCATTTAGGCTAAACCAATGCGTATTGCCCCAAAAATCTTTACAAAATTAGTAACAGTAATTGTCCGAGAAAAGAAGGAATACAACTAAGTTTCCTAGATGACTGGCTAATCTGGGAGTCCACAAGAAAAGTGTGCTTGAAAGACCTAAGAGCAGTGATCAACAGACTCCAGTCAAAAGGTTTTAAAATTAATTGGAAAAATGGGATTGTGTTGAGATACTATTCATGGCCTGTTGTCTCTCCCCATCAAAACTCAGAACAGAATAAGAAAAAATCTCAAAAATGTTCCTGATGGAGCCAAGTTTCCAGACGTCAATTAGAACGTATGATGGGTCTGCTGCAGTTTGCGTCAGTAATAAATCCAATACTCAGATTGCAACTGAAAAACGTCAACAAACTTTCGCTATTGCATGCAAGGAAAAAGATGCAAGACCAATCTCACAAAAAGAATCAGGAAGTTGGGGAGATACTTTGTACTTGAGCCCCGAAGGAATCTCTGGCAAAACAGGTCACCCTGACCCCTTCATCTGTACATCTGTAAGAGTGACAATACACACAGATGCCTTGTTGACACGTTGGGAGAACATTGGGAGGATTGTCAGGTGGCAGGGATGTGATCAGCTACTCTGAAAAATTGTCACATCAATTTCCTGGAGCTGATGGTTGTATTTTTCTCTCTCAAAACACTCAAACCGCCAGAAGACACATATTCTGTTGGTTCTAGACAACAAGACTGCAATTGGGATCATACTCAACTCCTCTCAATATGATAATGCTAACCATCCTTTGGATGATACAAGTAAAGAAGTGGCACCTGTCTGTAATTCACCTCATAGGGTCTCTCAATGTGACAGCAGACTCATTATCAAGGAAAACAACAGCTTCAACAGAGTGGACATTGGACAACCACTCTTTTCAAACTATAGCCTACCTGCTTCCACAACTGTTAGTGGACCTGTTTGCTACATACAAGAATCATAAACGTTCAGTATATGTGTCTCCAAATTTGGACAATCATGCAACAGCAAGAGACGCCTTCCTACAAGACTGGAACAAGTGGAAGACAATATATCTTTTTCCTCCATTGTCCCAGATGTCAAAGGTTTTGAACAAACACCAAACCTTCAAAGAAACAGCTTACCTATTTGGCCCAAACTGGCCAAACAGGCATTGGTTCCTATTACTTCAACAACGGGTGAAAAGATCAATTCCACTACCATCCAGTTCTATCCCTAAAAGTAAGAAGGAAAGTCGTTTACACATCCTCATTTCTGAGCCAAGACCTTCACATGTGGAGTTTTTAAATATCTACTGTGAAAACTACTCACCCAATATTGCTAGGTACCTATTGCAAAAATTATGGACATTATCTATCCAGCAATACCAGTCCGTGTCGAAGATATGGTCAAGATTTCTATAGAAACACTTTTAAATTTTCTTATACAGGCAGTCCCCAGTTATTGGCAGACTCAGTTAATGGTGATCCGGTTTTATGGCGCTTATCTAGTGCTGTAAAACTGGTGATTTATGGTGCCATAATGGGCCGAGTTTCAGTTGAGTTTCGGTTATCGGCGCCATAAGGGGCCAATAATAGTTATGGCACCACAACATACCTAGCAGAGGCACCATTAACTGGTTATCACCGCCTTTAACCGATACTTGGCACCATAAATTGCAGAGTTTCGGTTCAAGGTGGTTTTCGCTTATCAGCACCCCTCCAAGAATGGGACGCCCGCCGATAACCGGGGACTGCCTGCAGACCTCTTTGATGACAAACATCTTGCAATTACAATAATCATGGCAGAAAAGGCAATGTTGACAGAACCCTTGCTTTATGGATTTGGGATGGATTCCAGCATAGATGTCACTTCCCTTCTGCAGTCTTTTGCTCTACAAAGACCTGGTCCTAAAAGAATTCCAAATATTCAATCCCTGAACAAGGAACATAGACTTTTATCTACACCTTAATTCAGCGGAACCAATACAACCACAACTCACATGCTACAAAAGGCAATCTTCCTGATTGCATTAGCTTCAGATGCCTGTATCATGTAGTAAATTGGGGTCTCGTAGACGGGGACGATATATCACACAAACTGCTGATAATCAATTACTACTGTCCCCTGGTCGATCATCCTGGACAAGGATGGAGATTCTTTAAAAAGGAAATCTCCCATTCTTATAAGAAAATTCAATTTAGTAGACAAAACATTATATGATCAATTCAAGCACTTAAGGTGTACCTAGAGGTCACGGCAAACATCTCAGAAGGTCTGATTTTCCTGCATCCTAGCATGAATAAACCACTCACTACAAGGGCTAAGAATAATTTTAGTGTCCCTCATTAAAAAGGCAAACCCACACTCCTTTTCTAGGTTGCACTATTAGGAGAGTAAGTACACGTACGTCGTTGGCCCTCTCCAGAAATGTCTCTTTCTAAGAAGTCTCCGAATGTACAAGTTATTCACCAGAGACAGTACTCTTAAAATATTATTGCCATGAGCTTGAAGAAAATCAACTACGTACACTGTATCAGTAAGTGGTATAATTAGTCCTGACCCCTGAAGCACTGCAACAGAAAACCATTGGTCTTCCTAACGGGTGGGTATGCTGACAATTGCTGGGAAAGGTGTGACAAGACTGCAACCATATCCAGCATACTAGGGTAAGTCACTACAGAACCTCCCCCTAGAAACATAAGTTCTTGTTTAGTTTCTTGTTTTTCGTTATCAAAACTTGTGGCTCGACCTCTGACCAGAAATGATTCCTTTTTCTTCTTGGGATTACTGGGATTGAAATTTTGAGTTTGAGCTTTTTGTCACCTGCTAATTTCTTTGCAATCCTTTGAGGATGAAACAGTGCCTGCACTATCAAAAAACATGTTTTGACGTAGGAAAATCCTATTTATGGTAGTGACTGCTGAGTCCTCAAAAACCCTCCCACTCCCCTGATGAAAAGGCATGGGATTGGGCTAGTGATCATCTTGCATTGACCAGCAGAGAGTATTGGTTCTTGGTCTTTTCACATGCTAAATTGTAAAACAAGATGCCTGACTCGCATATGCAAAAGTCACTTCTTCTGCAATTCTGACATAGGAAAACTGGGTTTAACTTGCTGAAAACGAGAGAAAATGCCCATTTGTCTTTGAGTCCCTTATACTATGGAGGAGTAAGATGGTAATTTAAATTTGAAAACATTTTTGAGGGTTGCGTGAAAGAGAGAGAGAGAGAGAGACGAGAGAGAGAGGAAGAGAGAAAGAGAGGAGAAGGGAGAGAGAGAGAGAGAGAGCAAAATTGATGGTGGGATTAATGGGAGCAGATAGGGAGGCAGTTTTAGAAGGGCCAAGGCGAATGGCAGAGCAAGTGGTTGATAGGAGTGCTATAGCAGGTAATACAAGTGTAGTTAACCCTAAGAGAGATCTGAGTGCAAGCATTGGAAAAGTAAGGTCCGTTAGTCATGAACGAGAACAGCAGTGTTATAGATGTGGAAAGCAGGGACAGGGTGAGTGAATGTAAGAAAGATAGGGGTATTAAAGCAGGGACAGGGTGAGTGAATGTAAGAAAGATAGGGATATTAAGTGTTACAGATGTGGGCAGGTAGGGCATATAGTGATTGGTGTCAGGGTACCAGTGTGAATGTGGTTTGCAGCAACTGTGGAAAAAATGGGCATTATGCTAGGATGTGTAAAGAACAGCGTGTGAAGTGTGCTGAATGTGGAATGGAAGGTCATGTGACGAGTGTGTGTAGGCAAAAGAGGATGAGTCATGCAAGGAATTGGGGAAACTATGTGTTAAGGGGATTCAGTTAGGTGGGTCCTCTAGTATGCGACAGTATGTTTGGGAGAATGTGATGAGTGAGTGGTTGACAGTGAATAAATGTGAGCCAAGCATCAGTGAGCAAATAGGTCTGGGAGATCAGTAGTTTTTGGTTGAGTATGGAAGAAAGCGGAAGACGGTAAAGAAAGGGAATGAAAGGAAGAAGCGGGAATTGCATAATAAAGGTGTTAATGCTAGAGTACCAATGGTTGATAAGGCATTGATAAGGCATGTAATATGGATGACTTTGAGGGAATGAATGATACTTATGGTGTATGTGGGTTTGAGTTAACAGGGATAAGTGAGACCTTAGTGGGAAGGAAACGGAGTAGTAAGGACGTAGTTGATAGGATGGACAAATCTTTGCAAGAATTTGACAGAAGCATGGATGAACTGAGTGGTTTGGTGGCAGAAATAGGGGAGATCTTGGGACCAGAGCTAGAAGATATCGATGAAGTAGTGAATGAGATTGGGAGGATAGTAGTGAGGGAGATAATAGTGATTTGACTGAAAGTGGTTTGGAAGAAGTGAATGGCGATGTAACTGAGAGAATGTATGAGAGTCCTCAAACAAGAGCTAGGGGGCCTGCATCCGAGCATCCTTGGGTATTGTGAAAGGAGAATTAGAGTGAATGTTGCAAGTGTAAGGAGACATTGTCAAATGTAATGGGGAGGCAATATGGAGAAGTAAGATGGTAATTTAAATTTGACAATGTCTTCGAGGGTTGCGTGAGAGAGAGAGAGAGAGAGAGAGAGAGAGAGAGAGAGAGAGAGAGAGAGAGAGAGAGAGAGAGAGAGAGAGAGAGAGAGCAAAATTGGTGGAGGGATAAATGGGAGTGGTTTGATGGCGGGCGTAAGCATACGAGTTGTTCTGTTATGGCGATTGCCTAGTATATCAGTGGCAGTAGTGTGTTATGAGAGTCATAAGATGTGAGGAAGTCGAAGTCATAGGTGCTAAACAGTTGGTTTGACAGTGGTTTTGTCCATTGAGGGTCATTGATATTGTATGATTTAACTGATTTTGGTGTTGTAAAGTTGTTGTGCATGTGTTTGTCTGATTGTGGTGAAGTTGAGGAGGGTAGTTGGGCATTTTGGTGTTGGCAGTTTGTTGTGCTGGGTTGGAGTTGACATATGATTTGTCATGTTGCTTTCAAGCTGTTGGTGGTTGTTTGCATGGTGATTGGGGTGTTATTTTTTGAGATGTTGTATGGTTTTGGTGTTTGTCTGTCTTGGGTAGTGAAATTCATGGCAGTTGCTCTGTCTCGACTAGTCTATATCCAGCAGACATCATAGCCTAGCCCTGAGTATCTTGAGTCTGAGGTGAGGAGATGTGTTTGTGTTTTGTGTGTTCTGTGTTCAGTAAACCAACTGTCCTGCACGTAATTAGTAACGTAAAGGGGAAAGTGTAGCTGGGGGAACTATTTGGCAGCTGGTACGACTAAGGTAACTGTGGGAAGATTCCTTGCTTTGCTGCTTTGCGTGATCCCGCCACAATACTCCATCATGTGTCATTTGTACTTATCATTACGACAATACCCGACTACAAGACCAGGCTAAAAGATAGATATTTCTTTAATATTAGTTTAGTCACCATGGCACACCATGGAGGGATAACTCCTTTGAGAACGCAACAGAGACTACCAAAAACAGGTTTTACCTACAACAAAACCTGTTTTTTGTGCCGACCCCCGCTTACCAACACTGATAACTGGGGATGGGCACTATTATCGTTGATTTTCAGTTACTGCCAAGCCATTGGGAACTGCCTACATTGCAATAATAATAATAATAATAATAATAATAATAAGAATAATAATAATAATAATAAATAATAATAATAATAATAATAATAATAATAATAATAATAATAATAATAATAATAATAATAATAATAATAATAATAATAGTGTCATTAGCCTAAAGTACTGAATGTTGTAGGTATCATTAGCCTACAGGAGGCCCCACCTTTTCTATATAAAACCCGGTGGTTAGTTTTTCAACCCTTTTTAGAAAAAAAGTGTCTTACATGCAGTCAAATACAGTAAGTTTGCTATGCATAAAACCACTCTCTTTTAAAAATACAGAAATTTAGAATGCAATAGTAAAAAAGTATGAAAGTTCATTAGGATAAAAACAAAGTGAACTTAGTTAACTGATAAAAAGTCATTCTTGTATAAAATTTATCTTAATACAAATGGGCCACAATTTAACGACTTCTTCAGTAGAAGGATGTTGTATAATGAAAATTTTTTAAGCAATTTGTATTTTTCATAACTAACAAACCTTTGGTCTTAACATGAGGATAAATTCTCTGGCGCTAGCTAGAGTCCCGTTAAAAGCAACACAAGGAGTTTGGTGGCAACTGGCATCAGGCAATAGAGGGTGATGGAGGAAGCTATGCGACCTGCCTTACCCCATCTAGCATCATTAATTCAGTTTCCCTCTAGCTAAGGAAAATATAAGGGGTTGTTTGAGGTGGGCTGTATACAAGGTTTGTTAGTTATGCAAAATACAAACTGATTTAAAATTTGTCATTTGTTTATAAACAGAATAAACCTTGGTCTTAATGTAAGGATGACTTACTATTGGAGGGAGGATAAGAGAGTCTTAGAACTGACCGGAGATTTGGGCCACCTGGGCTCACTCCAAGAAATAGGAACACCGGCCATTAAAGGAGACAAGAAGGTTTCCCAAGATGGCACCGTTGATTTAATCTTATTAGCAAGTCTCTTCCATTACTCAGGAGACCAAAGAGGACACACCGAACATGGGTTACTTACACCGCAAACCAGTGGGGTGAGGGTCAGTAGATAAAGAGGACTCGGGCTTGCATTTGGGAAATGCAAGTAAAACACAAATCAAGCACACACACACACACAAAACAGTACACAAAGGCATTAGCAGGCAGGAAATGCAAAATAAGCAGCGTCTTGTGAAAATGGGCACCAAAGCAAAAGGTTAGAGAGAAACTGAATTGATGATGCATAGATGGAGTAAGGCAGGTCACGCAGCTTCCTCTGTCTCCCCTACTGGTTGACACCAGTTGCCACCAGCTCCTTGATTTGTTTTTAACTGGACTCTGCTAGTGCCAGAGAATTTATCTTACATTAAGACCAAGGCTTGTTCTGTCCATGAACAATTTTATTTTTATTATATATGAAAGACTGAACATACGGCAAAACTTAAAAAAGCTTCAACATACCAGGAATAGTGCAGACACAAGAATAGCATAAAATAACATAATTTAAAAGAATTTGTAAGTTCCATAAATAAACGATAATACGTACCCAGAATGGATTGAAATGTGAACTGACATACACTAAACTGGGTGTACACAATACTATATAAAATAAGTAATCTGTAAATTAGTCCATGATACTGCCTGAAAAATTACAAAATCTTGAAACACTTTCCTTTTAATGTACCTAAAGCTATTTTGCATATGACTCATTAACTGGATTCAAGAAGAGGTAATATATATTTCTTAGATATGATCCAAAAGAAAATGGTTCAAAAGAAATAGCTGGAAAAAAATTATATCTCCTATAGTATTTATAAAAAGGTTAACAGCAGTCTTATGAAAAAAACAAATCAAAGAACAAGAAAACTTATTAAAAACTTACCTCTTCATTTTTTGCTAGTGTTACAGATTGAACCCCGGAAGTTTTTGTATAAATAACTTGTTTCTGGTCATTCAGAGATGCAACTGTAATTCTGAAAACAAACAGTACCTGTTAACATTTATCTTTTTCACTTTTATCTCTGCCAAAACACTATCTTGTAGTACTGTGGTACCTCGAGATAAGAAATTAATCCATTCAGAGGCGGCCTTTGTATCATGAGTTTTTCGTTTCTTGGACCGCATTTTACATGTAAAATGGCTAATCCGTTCCAAGTCCTCCAAAAACACCCAGTAAATTTCATAATAAAGCTAAATTGACCTATAAACAATGAAATACTACAACAATTTGGACTAAAATGTATGTACCTGTAAATAAAGTGTATTAGTGTACATGGTATACAAGAAATACTGTATGTACACACGTACGTATGTAGTAAAATGTGGAAGCTTACCACTTGAGTGAGGCTATCTCCGAAAGTGGCGACAGAGGAGGAGGACAAAAGGCAGATACGTACACTTAACTTTACGAAACACATAAAAAAATGTCAGGAAAACATAAACTAAACTTTACGAAACACATTAAAAACTTAAAATTACATATATTTTTTTTTTTTTTTTACATTTTTACTTTTTTATACTTTATTTATTTATTTATTTATTTATTTATTTATTTATTTATTTTTTTACAAAATTTCAACTTCTTCACCATTATCAACTTTCTGTATTTTCGTAGTATCACTTGGTTCTTCCTTTTTGCTTACTCCTACTAAAGGCCTCTTTAAATAATAAATATCCATGGAAGATTGCTTCTGCCTGCTTTTGACAATGTTCCTGAAACGAACTCAGGCAAACGTCATTGAACTGTGCAAGCATACGACCTGTGTAAGCCTTTTCGGGGTGTCTCTTCTCTATGAATGATTGCACCTTATGAAAAGCAGCCAGAGGATCCTTAATTTCTGCCGTTGTCATAGAGTCCTCGTCCTCCTCCTCACCGCTGCTAGAGAACTCTTCTTGAACGAAGTTATGTTGCATGGCCTCCAACTCCTTCAGGTCATCCATCGTAAGCTCCTCTTGGTGCTCCTCGAGAAGGTCATTGATGTCGTCCTCGTCGATGACCAGCCCCATGGACTTGCCGAGTGCAACGATCTCGTCAAGATCTGGTTGCGAAACAGTTTCAGGATAGTCAACTGTTCCTGAATCTGCAGCACCAGCTTCGCCCACGTCGAATCCCTCAAAGTCTCGGGCGGATACGGCATCAGGCCAGAATTTCCTCCACGAGGGATTCAAGGTTCGCCTCAAAACCTCCTGCCAAGCTTGGTCGATGAGTCGGATGCATATCACAACATCAAAACGCTCCTTCCAAAATTCATGCAAGGTGAGGTTTATGGTATCAGTGATGTCGAAACATCTCTTAAAACATCTCGAAACATCTCTCGAACTTCAAGAAGCTGTATGTTTTGTATACAGCTTCTTGAAGTTCGATACACTTGCTGGTCCATGGGCTGGAGGAGAGGGGTGGTGTTAGGCAGAAGATAAAGAACCTTGATAAACCTTGATATCTTCCTCGAGGCCAGGAGGGTGAGCAGGGGCATTGTCCAACAACAGCAGACATTTCAGAGGGAGGTGCTTCTCTTCCAAGAATTTCTTCACTGTCGGGCCGAAACACAGATTTACCCACTTGGTGAACAAAAGTCCCGTTACCCAGGCTTTTACATTAGCCCTCCACATCACTGGAAGCTTCTCCTTAAGCACTTTGTGGGCCTAGAAGGTTCGAGGAGTCTCCGAATGATACACAAGTAGGGGCTTCACCTTGCAATCCCCACTGGCGTTCGAACAAAGTGCGAACGTAAGCCTGTCTTTCATAGGCTTATGCCCGGGTAGCTTCTTCTTTTCCTGCGTGATGTACGTCCGACAAAGTTGAAGACTTGCTGAGAACTGTAGCCTTCTTTGAGAGTCATCTCGTCGAACGTCTTAATAAAGACTTCGGCCGCTTTCGTGTCCAAGCTGGCCGCCTCCCCATGCCGCACCACCGAATGGATGCCAGTCCGTTTACGGAATTTTTTGAACCACCCATGAGAAGCTTGAACTCTGGGGTTGGCGTCAATGTCCCTTCTCCTCCATCGTCTTCAGCCTGGGCAATCAAATCGACGAAAATAGCGCTGGCCTTGTGGCAGATTGCCTTCTCCGTTATCGTATTGCCAGCGATTTCTTTGTCTTTTATCCAGACAAGAAGCAGCCGTTCCATTTCATTGTGCACGTGGCTCCTCTTGCTGGACAAAATAGTCACGCCCTTGGAAGGTGTAGCTGCTTTGATGACATCCTTCTGCTTAAGGATGGTGCCTATTGTCAACGGATTTCAGCCGTATTCCTTGGCGATCACACTCAATCGCATACCAGCTTCATATTTTTTAATGATCTCCATCTTCACCCCCAAAGAAAGCATCCTCTTCTTTCCTACTTCAACTTTCTTGGGACCCATGACTACGTATATACTGTACGTAATCAAGTTATGTAGTGCGTATATGTATGAAGTAAAGTTCTCACACAACACGATAAACTAGTACTACAATGAAATCACTAACGAATTTACGTTAATAAGCGAAATCGTATAGAACGAACAAATTCTGCGTGCTTACGATACTGATGATGCCGCGAAGTGGCCGAAAAAGCACGCCGCTATGTAGATGCATGATGGGATCATGGGAGAGATGCTGACCAATAGGAGAGAAGGATCTCATGGTGGTGACTAGCATCAGGAACCAATGGGAGAGCGGGAGGATGGTGGCGAGTCTACTCAGTTGGCGGCGTGCGAGTTTTAAAATTGTTATCGGTGGTCCGGGCGAATCTCAGACTTTACAGCAACAACTTTTCGTATCTTGAACAATTTTCATATGTTGAGCCGCAAAAATCTTCGTATTTGCTTTCGTATCTCGAGTTTTTCTTAAGTTGAGCCTTTCGTATCTCGAGGAAAGGATACACAGGCAGCCCCGGTTATCAGCGGACTTGGTTAATGGCGATCCAGTTTTATGGTGCTTGTCTAGTGCTATAAAATCTTAGATTTATGGCACTATAATGCACTGAGTTCCAGTTATCAGTGCCATAATATGCCAATATTAGAGTTATGGCGCTATAACATACCTAAAGGAGAGCCATTAGTCGGTTATCTGCGCCATTAACCGAATATCATCAGGTTTCGGTTAACAGCGGTGTTCACTTACCAGTACCCTGCCAAGAATGGAACCCCTGCCGATAACCAGGGACTGCCTGTAGTTGTTAACACTCTCTTGCAAAATGCAACATGTTTTCCTGACTACTTCTGGCAAGCTACATGCAGGATACAGTACTTTAAACCCACAACCTGATATTACCATCTTTATCAATATGTAGGTGAACAGGAGCACTAAAAATTTTTTCAAACCCTCATAAAATGAAAGAAAAATGAGAATGGTAGTTAACCAGTAGTAGTGCACATGCTTGGGAGAATCCCACTTCTTAAAAAGCTATCCAACTCGGAATAGCTTCGTAGAAAAATTAATTTGGTTATAAAAATTACACATTTATGCAATGAATGGACACATAATTAAAATAATTTTCATGATTCTTAATTAAAACCCTCTTATGTTTCCCTGGAATACCTTTCTACAAGGTCTTGCAACTGATTTCTATGCTGCAGTTGTTTCTGCTTTGCCACGGCAGCTACTGTACATACTTTATGACACTGAGCACTATAAGGGCTACCTCTTTTAAGAGGTCTAAAAGGATACCCAAAACTCTTTGCCTGTTAACAAATCTCATTCTGGCTAAACCATGTATCAAATTATTTATTATTATCATTATTATTATTATTATACAGTAGACACCCTCGTAGTATTTGTGAGGGATGGGTAACAGCATAGCTTAAATCCGTGAATACTTGAAACCCCTCTAAAAATGCTTATAAAGGCCTATTTTGATGATTCAAACACCAGAAAACCCTCTAAAAATGCTTTTAACTGAGTACTATTTTAAAAATGCTTTTAACTGAGTACTATTTTAATAGTTTTATCACAAAAATTGCATTTTGTCCTGAAAATGATATGAAATTACAGGCAGTCCCCCGTTATTGGCCCCTTCAGGAACAGAAACCCAGCCGATAACCGGGAATGCTTGTACAGTAATTTGTGAATATTACTTAGTGAGAAATACCGCGTACACAGGAAAATTTTTTGCAAATAACGGGTAACACATATAGTGGAACCTCTACATATAAAAGTCCCTACATACGAAAAATTCAGGTTACGAAAGCAGACGAAGATTTATTTGCTTCTGTGTACGAAAATAATTCAGGTTGCGAAAGGGTAAAGTCCGAGATTCGCCCGGGCCACTGAGAACAATTTTAAAACTGGCGCGCCGCCAACCCAGTACTCGCCACCATCCTCCCACTCTCCCATTGGTTCCTGATGCTAGTCACTGCCGTAAGATCCTGCTCTCCTATTTGTCAGCATCTGTCCCATCATGCCTCTATGTAAAGGCGTTCCTTGACCATTTTTTGTGGCAACGTTATCGTAAACACATGGAATTCATTCGTTTGTTAACGTAAATTTGTGTTAGTGATTTTGTTAAGAATAAAGAAGTCTGTGTGAAAACTTATGTAAGGAATATATTAGCTAGGAAATCTACTAGTAGAGTTATGGTAGATGAAGGCAAAGGAAAGGTAGAAACAGATTGCAGTCGTAGATGTTTAAAAAGTGAAGAGCAATTAAACCAGAGCCTCCGCCACAACAGAAAAGTGATGATTACAGTGGAAAATCTGAACTTTGACACATCCAGTGGGTGGTTACGATAGATTACGACAACCACTAAGATTCGTACAAGGGTGGCACCGGAAGCTGGAGGAACCACTCATGTAAAAGTAGGGTGTATCCCAGTAGAAAATAGGGAGGAGCCCGAATTGAAAGAATAGGTTCAGACTTAATTTGAAATCACAGAAAAGTTTAGTTAGGAACTGACCTCTGGACGCAACCCATGTGTTGGGTTATACTCTGTACCCTGTGAAAAATTGTGTGTATTGGACAGTGAATTTGTGTGTGTTATAATAATAATTAAGATAAACAAGGTGGTGTTTAACTTGCCAAGAATCCAATGATATGTATCCATGCCAAAACCTCCTGAGAGACTGGATAAATGAAAAGGATTGAATTAATCTAATTTCAGAATCTGCAAGACGTCCAGACAGTAAGTAATCTACAATATATATAACAATAAGTTCCTACAAGAGAAAAACTCAACAACAAAGCAATATAGATGAAAATTACCCCATATAACAAACTACAAGAGAAACAAATATAAACCAAGGCTACCAAAGAAAAGACTGACTAATGATATAGAGAAAAGAGAAGGAAAAAACAATCCCACAATTTTGCTTTCGTTGTACTGTAAGTTACTTTATCATGTTGTGTGTGAACTTAATGACTTACATTATTAGCCATGGGTCCCAAGAATGTTGCTGAAGTTTACAGAAAGAAGAGGATGTTTTCTATGAAGATAAAGATGGAGATAATCAAGAAGTGTTAATGTTTTCTGCCATTTGTTAATGTGTTTTGTAAAGTATAGTGTTAATGTTTTCTGCCACTTTTTAATGTGTTTCGTAAAGTTAAGTGTTCATATTTCCTGCCGTTTGTCCTCCCCCTCTGTCGCCACTTTCGGACATCACCTCACTCGAAAGGTAAGGTTCCACATTTTACTACATACATACGTACATGTGCACACAGTATTTCTTGTACCCTGTACACTAATACACTTTATTTACAGGTATAGTAATGGTTAGGTTAAGTATTGAATGGTCCAAATTGTTGTATTTCATTGTTTATTGGTTAATTAACTTTATTATAAAATTTACTGTGGTGTTTTTGTAGGGCTTGGAATGAATTAGGCAATTTACATGCAAAACACAGTTCTAGATACGAAAAAATCAGGTTACAAAGGCCGCTTCAGAACAGATTAATTTCGTAACCTGAGGCACTACTGTATACAGTCCATAAAAAAAATGCAAATAGGCAAGTACGTGAATCATGAGCCAACGAATATCAGGGTTGACTGTATTATTATTATTACAGGCAGTTCCCGGTTACTGGTGGACTCGGTTAATGGTGATCCAGTTTTATGGAGCTTGTTTGGTGCCATAAAATTGGTGATTTTCGGCAACATAATGAGCCGATTTCCTGTTATCAGCACAGATAATTGGGTTATGGTGCTGATACATCCCTAACACAGGCACCATTAACTGGTTATAGGGACCAAAATCTGGTTATTGGCACCACAAGCACCATAAATTGCAGAGTTTCGGTTAATGGTGAGTTTCACTTATTATCAAGCTCATTGGAACAGAATCCCCACCAATAACTAGGCAGTCTAACCAGATCACTGAGCTAACTTATCAAATCTAGCTATGGAGGGAGGGGGGTTAGAAAGCCACCCCAACTTGGTGCTGGTCCCAAGCCCGGGTAAAGTGATAGGAAGGGCATCCGACTGTAAAATCCCAATGCCAGAATCATGGTTAGTCTAATCCAGATTCAGAGAGAATGCCAGAGCGGATCCTGATTAAGCGACGTGCAGGGGCCTCGCCTGACTCCTCCAATAAATATTAGGCAAGGGCTACTGCAGTGTGGACGAGTGTGGTTAAAGAAGCAAGTCCAAATGATTAGAATTGGGACACTACATGTGGGTAGTATGACAGGAACGAATAGAGGGGTGGCACAGATGATGAATATGAGGAGCTGATATCTTGTGTGTACAAGAAACAAGTTGGAAAGGGAATAAAGCAAAGGAAATAGGAGGAGGATGTAAGCTCATGTGCAGTGGGGCAGATGAAAATGTTAGAAGTGAAGTAGGCATCATTGTAAACAGTGAACTGAAGGTAAAAGTGGTAGAAGTTAAAAGAAGTAGTAGTCGGATGATAAAGATTAAATTAATGTTATCAGAAGAAGTCCTAAATGTGATAAGTGCTTATGCAACACAAGTTGAATGTGATAGTGAAGAGCAGTCAATGTTTTGGCAGGAGTTGGATGAAGTATTAACATCAATCCCAGAAGAAGAGAGAGTTGTATTGGGTGAAGACTTAAATGGACATATAGGTACAGACAGAAGAGTGATTTCAAGAATACATGGAGGACTAGGAATAGGGAAGAGGAACAAAGAAGGCAAAAGCATTGTAAACTTGATATGGCACTAATTAATACATTCTTCCAGAAGAAACTTTATATAACATATAGAAGTGGTGGAAGAGAGTCAAATTGATTTTCTGCTCTGTAGGAGACAACAACTTAAGGGAGTAAAGGATTGTAAAGTGATATATGGAGAGAATGTTAGCCAACAACATAAGCTGGTGGTTGCGGACCTTTCAATCCAAAAAGGGACAGAGGGAAAGAGGAAAAGTAACCCTAAGACCAAATGGTGGGAGCTGGAGAAGGCAGAGAATGTGGAATTTACATCTAGGTTTAAGGTGAATATTCTGAGAGAAATAAAGTTGGAAGATGATGTAAATGATTAGTGAGAGTTTAACAGCAAAGTGATCCTAAGACATGGGGAGGAAATTTTAGGCAAAACATCAGGCAAAGGTCCACAATGACACACAAGACAAGATCAAGAAAAAAAAATTCCTAAAAGAACTATGATAATCACAAAACAGAAGAAAACAAGCAAACATCTAAAGAGGCAAATAAAGTTGCAAAACAACAAGTTACCAGAGCAAAGGCTTTCAGGGATCTGTATGAGAATGTCAACAAACCGGAGGGCCAAAGAAACATCCACATGGTAGCCAAAGCTAATGACACCAATTAAGCAAATTAAAGACAAAAATGGTAAGGTTCTAACATAAGAAGGGGAAATGAAAAGTAGATGGAGAGAGTATTTTGAAAATCTCCTATTTGAAGAAAATCCCAGAAATATCACTAAGGAGGGAATAGCAAAAAAAAGAGAAGTTCCCAGGATTAGTCGGAGAGAAGTGAGACGGCCACTAACTAAAATGAAGAAGGGTAAAGTAGTGGGACCAGATGGAATACCAGTTGAGGTATGGAGGTGCTTAGAAGAGGAATGAATTAACATCTTGTGGGACTTGTTCAATAAGATCTACCAGCAGAAGATACTTGACACCCGGAGTAACAGCCTGCTAGTCCCCATTTACAGAGATAAAGGGGACATCCAAGGTTGTGCTAACTATCAGGGCATAAAACTGATGGCTACCTTGAAAATTTATGAAAGAATAATAGAGGCAAGGCCAAGGGATGAAACATCTATAAGTGACGAATAGTTTGGGTTCATACCAGGAAAAAGAACAACAGATGTCATCTTTGTATTGCAACAAATTTTGGAAAAATATACAGTAGGGCCTTGATAATCGCGGGGGATAGGGCCCAAAACCCCCCGTGATAAGTATATACCCATGTTATCCTGGTAATGGCCCCCCCACAAAAATTGCTTAAAACTGCCTACTTTAATAGTTAACCCACCCAAGACCACTATTCCAATGTTTATAACTGCCTACTTTAGTTCAAACACCAAATATGACTTCAATTATCACCTTATGCTAAATACAAGGGTTTCAAAGTTATTTTACAACATTAGCCTTAAAAATATATGTAGCATACATACTACTGTACATATGTAGCCTACTAGCCTAAGGATTACAGTTAAAAGCCTACTTGAGTATGTGCTATTAAGTATGTACGAGCTTTGGGAGAAGAGGATCAAAATTCTTCCTTCTCATCAGGAAGATGGAAGCAGGCGACCTGGGAGCGGCTGCAACTTAGTAATCCAAGTACATGTCCAGAAGGTAGCGTAAAAGCTTCGAATAGCATGAGAGAGGGATAGAGTCCGCTTCTAAGTCCTCCTCGTCATCCGAAGAGATAGGCGACAGAGAGGGTTCTTGATTCGACTCATTGTTCTTCAGACATTGCTTGCTTTCTTTCATCCAGTTCATCAGCTATTGCAATTGTCGACGTAAAGAAATAAATTCTTGTCTTCTTGAGTTGAAGTCGTAGCAACTGGGGTTGTGGACTTCAACACGATCGACACCGGAGGTCTCGCGCCAGTCGAATTATCTGTCGCATGCGGAGTCGAAGGTAAACTTTTGACAGCTTGATGAGTCGAAGATCTCAACGGACTCAGAATCGGTCGTTCCACAATCGAGTCAAAGGCGGCTGTCGCTGTCGTGAGAATCCGAGGCGAAGTCCATGTAGCTACGCTACACGACGGGCGAGGGTTGTCTACTTCTCTGTTCATCTTCACAGGGGGCGGAGATAACACCTCTTCAGTCGAGTGTCTCTTCAACGGACGTGAGGCTGAAGAATCACGCCACTTACGACATCTAACCGGCGACAAATCACTCGACTCTGTCAATAACTGATTACAGAACGACACACCTTTCCAATGGTGTTTAGTCAAATCCTGCTGTCGCACCACAGGATCAACGGAGGAAGTGACTGTCAGTGGGCAAACCCCGACAGTCTCCCTTGGACCTCCGGTATGTCTTCTCCCCGAGGCGGGAGAGCAGGACAGGGACCTTCATCTAGTAGAACTATTGGGACAAACAGCCACCCCCTCAGATTCCACTGCACTGACACTTTTCACTTCACTAGAAGTCTTTTCTATGAAAGACTTTACAGATAAACCTAACTGCATAACCGTATTAGCTAATACATCAAATTTCTTTTCAAATTTAGACTCGAGGCTGGCAATGGTGTCAGGAGAAACTCCACGGGAAGTTGGCAAGGGAGTTACAGGAGCAGGAGTAGGAGGACTCAAGATCGGAGACATAATAGGAGGAGAAGGAGAAGGAATAGGAGCAGGTGCTTTGATAGAAGAAGCAGAAGAAGCTATACTAGTCTTACTTTCAGCTCTGAGAGCCGCCTTCCTCTTCCTATCCTTAATTACCTTCCCCAAGTGAGAAACAAAAACTTTCCACTGTTGTTGCCTCCAATCCTTGCATTCATCACAAGTAGGCTCTAAAGCACTCACACCCCCTACACTTAATGCATTTAGTGTGCGAATCATAAATTAATTTAACTAACCTAGTTTTGCACCCTCTGGAGCAAAACGTAACTACTGAAGGATGAGAGTCCGACATGATGGTAAGACCACAAAATTGCAGAAAAGGGATTTTGACGTAGGAAAAATCTATTTCTGGGCGAGGAAGCAGTGTCGCCCAGTGAAATAGGTTCCTTTAGCACTATTTCTTAGGTAAAATATTGTTATAATACCAGAGAACTGCTAAATTGGATATACCAGAATATTCTGGTTCGCTCACCTTTATTTCACTCCCACAAACAAGTAGTTGAATACCTCACCGATATTGGAGAGATATACTTCCCAACAAATGAAGAAAAAGTCTGCACCGACCACCGATGTTCACTAGAAGCCGGCAGAGAACGAATTGATGTTACCTGGGCAGCTGTACCTGTAGCTCCCTCGAATGGAGGGAGATGACGTCACCTACATCAGCGATGGCGGCGCCACCATGGAAGTTTTGAATCTATAGTCTGCCATTCGTTAGGGAACCTACAGCTGCATAATTGTTCGGTAAGACACTGCAATAAAAAGTGGGATTTTACATAACAGGCACTACAGAGGAACATTGATAAGGTGATCCATTCATCTCTTGAATACCATAAGGCCTGCATTTGAAATTCATGATCCTTACCTGTACATAATGCTCCTTCTGCCTGGCTGAACAATACTGGCAATGTTTTCATTTCGATGGTTTCGCTTCAGTCTCAGAGATGCTCCATCATGGGTCATAACTAGATCAAGACCAAAATTGTATCCTGTCCATCTCCAAATATGCTGCCCTGCATTTGCTAAAACTCTTCCACATCTTGTACATGTACGATCAAATTCTTCCTCAGAGATGTCGCTTGGTCTGGAATATAAATAAAAACTTTTAACAAAACCCTTTTCAGTAATAAATTCTGGCAATAAAAGACTGAAAATGTTTAACTATGCATTACAAAGGTAAACTCCACAACAGTCATACTGTAATCAAGCAAATTTCTTAATAACTATCCACCTCAGTTGTACCAATTATAAATATTTATTTGCAAAAATATTCATTTGGAAGGAAAACATAAATATAAAATAAAAGAGTTAAAGCATTTGCCCAAGCAGGAACATGAGAAATTTTCTTTTTTTAAAGATCAAAACCTTCTTCACACTGCCAGACGTGTTGGGGCGAGGGGACAAACTGACTGACTCCATGTTTCCATGAATCAGTCCTCACTGTGGGGCCAAGATGAACGTTATCAAATGGTGGGCCCCATATTTGCATTCTCCGGATCCGCGGACTCATGGATTCACAGATTTCTCTCTGGACCATATCTACCCATTATTCGTGGGAAATTCGCCTATTCGCTGTATTTTTCTAAAAGAAATATTCCTTGTTATTTTTATCACTTTCATCATAAAATTTAGTCTTTATATAAAACTATTAAAAAACCAGGTATAAACATTTTTAGTGGGTTTTTCTTGAGTTTTAACTAACAAAATAGGCCGTTTTCAGCATTTTTATGGGAGTTCCAACTACTCGCGGATTCTAACTATTCACGGGGGTATCTGGTACACATCCCCCGCGAATACGGGGGGACCACTGTATAGGAAAAAATTATAAATACGATAAAATAAACAATGTTTTTGCAAGAATGATGGCAAGTAAAAGAAACATACATATAAAATAACCATAATCACTTTTAAACCACTGAATACTAACTACAAAGTTCCAATCTAAATTTAATGAGGAGTTTTAACAGTTCGCATCACTCTATCCTCCCCATCCCCCACCCCCTGCCGTTGCTGAATAACCACTGGTTCCATGCAACGTAAAAACACCATACAAACAATCATTCTATCCTCAATGACAGGTCGAGATGAGGAGCCTATCATTATCCAGCACTTTATTTTACACAAAGAACATCCTAAAAAGCCTGTACAGTCCTCTTGGCCCTCATGCTCTCAGCTTCTGCATCCAATGCAGGTAGCCCTTCTGTACCTGGCTCACAAATCAGAGAACTGCTTAACAAAGTCACTGTGAAAAACATGAAGCAAATGGGATACCATGTTGCATCCCTACTAGCACAAAAAAATAACAATTTACAAACCTGAGGGCCTTTAACAATAGGAATATACTTTCGGCGTAGCTGGAATTACGGCCGTTGAATCTTGAACAAGGTGGTTAGACAGTAACTACCATGGGGCTGGATAGCCTGCCCGGATGTAAAGACTCCACTTTGCCTTTCGGCCCAGGTTCAGATTGAGGGGTGGCATGAGGTGGGCATATTTGTTAAAGGACCTCAGGTTTGTATAGTTAGGAAAAATACAATTTTCGACAAATTGTTATTTGTTCCGATACGTAATACAAAACTTTCGGTCCTTTAACAATAGGAAGACTCACTGATTGGTGGGAGGAATCTGAGTGAGCCTCTAGAACTGACTGGAGTTCTGCGCACCTAGGCTACTCCTCCTGGTCGTAAGAGCGAGGAGGAGTACCCTGCTGCCTCTGACAACTTGATCGGAGTATAGGAACTGCGTGATCAAGAGTCAGACTTCTGGCCTTTTCGAAATGAGTGAGGGATCATGACTCACCCGAAAAAGGGCTGTGAAGAATATTGGCGTCGGAGACATTAATGCAAAGTTCTGGGAAGGGTTTGCATTATTGTCAGTCTCCTTCCTCCCCTTGCTAGAGGAAGGAGCGGGATTGCTTCTATGATTCTGATAAGAAACATAAAAAGGATGCTTATGTATAGGCTTACCGCATCAATCGTCCGACCAGCCAGTGTGAGTTCGAGTCCTATCCTTAACCCGAAGGACGAGGAATGGAGAGACGAGGCATGGAAGTTGGAGAGCCAGTCACTCTCGCATCCTTCTTACCTATACATCTGCACACCATGGACGAGATGCAACTTGTCATGTCGAGGAGCTGGGGACGCAAACACATCTTGCAAGCATCCACCACTGGTCCAGGGAAATGAGGTTCCAAGGACCTGTGGGCAGTCGCGGAGGGAAAGAAGGATATGGTCGCGATGACCTATCCATCTTCCTGTCTGACATATTCTTTGGAGTGATGTCCAGTAGCCATACTGGTCTATCCGTCTACAGCGAAGTGTCTCGCGGTCTCGTATCCCCACTGCAGCGAAGTGTCTTGCGGTCTCGTATCCCACTGCAGCGAAGTCTCTCGCAGTCTCGTATCCCACTGCGGCGAAGTCTCTTTGTCTCTGCGGTGGATAAGACACCAACACTCCACGGTGGGTCGATGGTTAAGGGTACCGGAACACGCTAGTAGGACGAAGTAATGATTGATCTGGAACAACCGGTACAAAGTCCGCAGCGTAGCTCGTGATGGTCTTGGACGCTTCGACAGCTGCCGACTGACTGCGTTCGGTTGTGTGAGGCGAGCTGTCCAAGCATCCGAGGCGTAGTCACGTGACCCTTGCCTTTTGAAGGGTTATGCCAAGAGACCATACTAATTGTCTATCTGTTGCCACCAATGCCGGAAGGCAAGATGATGATTCTCTCAAGGCATGTGCCCAACAGGCGAAAGTCAATTGCCTTCTAGAGACCGAGGTCCCTGAAGGCAAGACAGAAGTTCTCATAGTAGTTGAATCTCAGCTAAGGAGAAACAACACTATGTGCCGTTGAAGACGAAGGTGGTAGGTGAATCCAGACCTATGTCTTCACAGCCGAATCGAGAGAAGTAACTTTCAAGATTCTGAACTTAGAAAAGTCCTGCCGATGACACCAACCCGCAAAGACGGTTTAATCCCTGTGATTTACAAAGGACTGAAAACGCTAAACCGCTACTTTATTGCTGTTCGGTGATAAGTCAGAGTTGCAATGAAAGCAGTGCGCTTTTCAGTAATGAAAACACAGGGATGCACTGCCTGAAGAACCGCTTCTCATGGGCTGAATCATCTTCTTCTTCTTCCCAGGTTATCCAGGGAGGACATCTATATACTACTTGGAAGTAGAGCTGGCAGGGCGGGGAACAGGCGATGTCTTCCGTTATACATCTACAATTCGGGGTGAATAATGAACAATTACACACCTACGAATACGAGATATATTTAGAAGACAAACTCAGATGTCTGAAGAAATTATTCCGCATTATCGCAGCGGCAGGTGCGATGCAGTGGGAGACTAGGCTACAGACTTCTGTTACTGTGCGGTAAACAGAAAGATGATAGCGAGTCTATTGAGATATCTGTCTGAAAATTTTCGCACTGTCCAAGGCAATGCAGTAGAGATGGTCATTCACGTATGCGAGAATTCCAGCCAGAGACCTAAGTCTGTGATTGCCTGGCAGAGATTCGGTTCGGTAGTCAATCATTGCAGAGGAGAGAGACATAATCCGACCGTGCTATCTCGGAGAGCCAGCTGGTACTGGGCTGCAGCAGGCAGCCCAAAACACTGCTAGCTCTCACTCACTCGTCATCCTGAGTTGCCAGGTAACCCATTCCAAGAAGGAATGCGTTCGGCTAGAACCATCGAGCGCAAAAAAATATGCTCGAGCATTTGCATTTAATCGAAACGGATTTCGGTGAATGCAAACGCTGAGGTGTTGTTGTTGTAACAATACCACAAGTATCTCAAAATCGAAACTAGTAACTCCTGGGAGGTTGCAGGGCAGTCCCGAGTTGCAGTTCAATTAAAGAAGATACTATTCGTCTCGGTCACAACCCGTAGAGTTAACTACGGTATGTGCCTACACCTCGGACAATTCAACTGATAACAGAAGCATGTCGCGAGGGCAATATACGTAGTACATTTGTAGGTTCCTGTAAATAGACCTCCATCCTAAATTCTCTTCCATTCGAGGAACAAGAATAAGGACTGGAAGCCGACACCCTTCATTCTCTAATGAAGAGAGCGAAGAAGTTTTCCCCGAAAGAAGACTACTATGGTGATAACAGGATACCGAAGACTATAGTTCAAGCCAAACTGGATGTTCCCACCTGTTCTTCTCTATCCCGGGGTTGGCCGCCTACTGAGGCGACAGACCGTCAGGTCCATCCAGGCTGAGCCCTTCCCGAGATATTCTTCCTTCAGCAGCAGTACTTCTCTCGAATGCTAGAAATTCCAGGAATTCGAGCATTCGGTGAGATTCCCGATTATCGTAGTAACCATTATCTGGGATTCTCGTCTCGCCCACACTGGACCGTGGTTTCGCCAAAGTGTTTGCAGATTGTAGAAGACCAGAACACTCGGAGTGTGCTAGAAATTCCGAAGAATTCTAAGCACTCGGCGAAACCCCCACCTAATTCATCAGACGATCATCGGGTGGTGGTCCTCCTGATTCCCGTAGAAATCGAGGATAGGGCAAGATCCTTCCTCAACGATGGGGACTTACATCCGGTAGGACCCAAAGGTCCCCCCAGGAACGCAGTCCCCAATGTGGAATCCTACAGAGAACGCTCTGCAGGATCCCTCCCCTTCCCTTCGCAGCCATAGGGAGAGAGGGAATGGGGGAGGAAGATTGGATACTCGATCGCCTTCCCAGGGGAACTAGCAGTCAGAGAAGCCAGTACGAGCAGCCGCGGTGATGGCCGCTCAGAGTCTAGGAAAACGTTACCGTCTGGAGAAAACATTTTCCCGAGGAGGGTTACGAACTCGTACTGTAGGCTAAACGTTTGCCGCCACCGTGACCGTCATCTGGGTGGGGCTGAGCGAGCACCTGACAGGAGAGAGCCGATACCGTCCTCCGACGCGTCCCAGTCCTCGTCGAGGTTGAAACCTCTCAAGAGGACCAAAGGGGGAGCCCACCCTGCTCTCTGAGTGCGTGGTCCAGACAGACCATCACGTGAACGGCAGTGATGGTCCCTCCGAGAGTCTGGGAAGCATCATTCGTCCTCACCAGCCCCCCACAAGATCTCCTCCAACCACTTGAGCGAGGGTCTGTTGATCCCAAGACCGAACCAGGCTCGTGGCCGGACCGTAAGAAGTGCATTCATCACGGTCACTCCTGTTCACCTCGTTCCTCCCGGTGTAGCCTGAGGAGGTTGAAGGGACAGGTGAGGGAGACCTGAAGCTCCTACCCTGCCTACTAGCAGAACCAGTAGGCTGGGAGGACTGCAGGCGATCACCAACCCACGGTGGCGATCGAGCTGCAAGTCTGGACCAGTGGTCTTCTTGCGGAGAGCTGCTGGCGATCAGGCTGCACTGGTCGAGCAGCTCTCCGGGGGAGAGCAGCTACACCGAGAGCAGCGGCGACGGTCCCGAGCGTCAGAAGAGCTGCTGCTGGTTCCCCTATCCGGTCACGGTGGGAGTGGCGGTCAGGGGACCAGTAAAGTCCGCTGTTGCGGCGGGAGCGCGAGGAGCGTGCCCCTCGCAATCACTCCTGATCGCCTCGCTCTTCCCGGTGTAGCCCGAGGAAGTTGAAGGGATAGAAGAGGTAGGCCTGACGCTTCCCCCTCGCCTATCGGCAGAACCAGCATGCTGGGAGGGGCTGCAGACGCTCGCCAACCCGCGGTGGCGATCAATCTGCCGGCCTGGTTGAGCGGCTCTGCTGGGGAGAGCGGCTGGACCGAGAACAGCGGTGACAGTACCAAGCATCAGAAGAGCTGCTGCTGGTCCCCCTCTCCGCCTGGTCCTGGTGGGAGCGGCGGTCAGGGGACCGGCAGAGTCCGCTGTCGCGGTGGGAGCGAGGCCTGTCCTCACGGCGCATAACGCCGCTTGGAGGCGACCAAGGGGACCGCTTCCTCGCCTCAGCCCGCGGCTGGTCTGGGACCATCGCGTCAACCCTGGGTACCGGCGACTCGCCACGAGAGCGATCGCTGGCCTGGTGGGAGTCACCTGGGTGGCTCCCACCAGTCTTCCGCTCCGTGCCTGGGTCTTGGTTGCACGGTCCGTACACTCGGTACCTCTCGCAAACGAGAGGCCGAGACGGTACCTGGCGTTGAGGCAGAACCTCTGGCGCCAGGAGAGGAAGTACAGGTAGTCTCCGGGTTACGACGGGGGTTCCGTTCTTGAGACGCGTCATAAGCCAAAAATCATCGTAAGCCGGAACATCGTCAAAAATCCTAAGAAAACCTTACTTTTAATGCTTTGGGTGCATTGAAAACTATGTAAACTGCATTCTTAAGAGATTCTGACAGAGGAAAAATCTATTTCTGGGCAATGACCTGAGTCGCCCAGTGAAATGTATCCTTGATCCTCATTTCTAAGGCATAAATATTGCTATATATAGCAGAGAAAAAAAGAGAAACAATAGTGCCAGAATATTCTGGCTCGCTCACCTTTTAATAAAGGTGTCGGTATAGTAAAAGAGCGAGTGGAAACCACTACCCGAGATCCCTTGCCAATTAGCTTCTTCCTCCGCCAAAAACCCCCATCTACAGAGGAGCCGAACTAAAGCCCGCTACCCGCTACTACTTCAGTGAGCGTCTCTGGTGTCATTCCTTGCTATAGCATTGTCAGCGTCACACACATTTTTGTTCTGTGCTGTGCTTTTCGTTCTCGTTTGGAAAACCTTCAGATGAGCGTTGTAGGCGTCGTAACCTTGGAACATGACCTTACCTTACAGACCTTACAGTTCGTTCGGGTTTGCCCCAGGTCCCTCAGTGTGAGGCGCCTCTAATGTCTACCAGAGAGTTGCTAGTACATCTTCCGGTATATTTTGCATCTTCCAATCTTGGATGGTCTGGGATGCAGTTTAGATATTTGTCGAGCTTATTCTTAAACACATCTACGCTCACTCCTGATATATTCCTCAGATGAGCTGGCAACGCATTGAATAGACGCTGCATTATCGATGCTGGTGCGTAGTGGATTAATGTCCTGTGTGCTTTCCTTATTTTTCCTGTATAGTTTTGGGCACTATTAATCTACCTCTGCTTGCTCTTTCTGATATTTTAGTTCCATGATATTTTCTGTTATTCCTTCTATCTGTTTCCATGCCTGAATTATCATGTAGCGTTCTCTTCTCCTTTCTAGGACTATATAATTTTAAGGATTGTAGTCTTTCCCAGTAGTCTAGGTCCTTAACTTCTTCTATTCTAGCTGTAAAGGACCTTTGTACACTCTCTATTTGTGCAATATCCTTTTGATAGTGTGGGTACCATATCATATTGCAATATTCAAGTGGACTACGAACATATGTTTTATAAAGCATAATCATGTGTTCAGCTTTTCTTGTTTTGAAGTGCCGTAACAACATTCCCATTTTTGCTTTACATTTTGCCAACAGAATTGCTATTTGATCATTGCATAACATGTTCCTATTCATCATCACACCAAGGTCTTTAACTGCTTCCTTATTTGTGATTGTCTCATTATTAGGTCCCCTATATGCATATAGCTTTCCTTCTCTGTCTCCATAATTTATTGATTCAAATTTATCAGAGTTAAATACCATCCTATTTACCTCTGCCCAATCATATACTTTGTTAAGGTCTCTTTGTAGAGCGTTCCTATCTTCATCACAAGTAATTTCTCTACTTATTCTTGTGTCATCAGCGAAACTACTCACTACCGAATCCTTAACATTACTGTCTATGTCTTCAATCATAATACCAAACAATATTGCAGCTAGCACGTACCTTGTGGCACACCGGATATTACCTTGGTTTCATCCGATTTCTCATCGTTTGCAATAACTATCTGTTTTCTGTTGTGTAAAAATTCTTTTAACCATCTTCCTACTTTATCTACGATATTGTGTTTTCTAATTTTCTTTGCTAATATATTATGGTCTACTTTGTCAAAAGCTTTTGCAAAGTCTAAATAAACCACATCTGTTTCATTTCCGCTTTTCATATTTTTGAATATGTTCTCACGGTGGACTAACAGTTGGGTTTGTGTACTTTTTCCGGGTACGAAACCGTGTTGTCCTATATTAAACAAATTATTTTTTATTAAATGTTTCATAATATTTTTCTTCATTACCCTTTCATACACTTTCATAATATGTGATGTTAGACTCACAGGCCTATAATTACTTGCCTCTAGTCTTGATCCACTTTTGAAAGTAGGGGTGATATATGCTAATTTGTGCTCATCATAAATCTTGCCTGTATCTACACTTTGTCTTAATAATATTGCAAGTGGCTTTGCGATAGAATGAACTACTTTCTTTAACAAAATAGCAGGCACTCCATCCGGCCCTGCAGCAGCTCCATTTTTAATTTCATTAATTGCCTGCACAATATCAGCTTCATTAATTTCTATGTCAGCTAAATATTCACTATTTCTTCCCTTACTTCTATATCATTATCTTCATTATCTATTCTAGGGGTGAATTCTCTCTTATATCGTTCTGCCAGTATGTTGCAAATTTCCTTTTTTCATTCGTTAATCTCCCTTCAATTCTCAGAGGGCCTATTTCTATTCTTCTTTTATTCATCTTCTTCGCATATGAGTATAATAGTTTGGGGTTTTGCTTGATATTTAATAGGGTTTTTTCTTCCAAGTCCCGTTTTTCATTTTCTTTTGATTGTATAATCTTTTGTTCTGCATTTTCTATCTTACTTTTTAGTTCTATAACTTTCCATGCATTTTTTTCTTTTGCAAGACCTTTTTTCCACTTTCTGATTTTCTGGAACAAGATCCTTCTGTCTCTTGGTATGCCTGAATGATGTTTACTTTTCTTCTTCGGTATATATTTTTCCACTATTTTCTCCATATTTTATATAATATCTCCGTATTTACCCTTATGTCATCACTTACGAAAATGTTATCCCAATCTTTGTTTAATTCTTCATTAATTTCTGACCATTTTATATTTTTACTGTAGAAGTTGTATTTTCCATATCCTTCCCACTTTTTCATTTCTTGCTTATCTCTATTTTCACTTGCTTTGGAATGAACTGTTAATTCTATGACATTATGGTCTGAAATACTCGCATTATAAACTATTATTTCTTTAACATAATTCATCTCGTTCACAAATACTAGGTCTAAAGTATTTTCCTTTCTTGTTGGCAGGTGATTTATTTGTTGAATGTTGTATTCTAGTAGCATATCTAATAGCTTTTCAAATTGCCTCTTATCTTCTGCACTACTATTACTCTCTTTTTTATATGTATAAGTACAACCACAATCTCCTATTCGTTCTTTCCATTCTACGAAAGGAAAGTTGAAGTCACCAGATAGGAGAATAGTCCAGTCCTTGTGATTTCTACATATATCATCCAATTTTTCAATTATTAAGTCAAACTCTTTAGTATTAGGAGGTCTATATATTACTATGTTCATCAATTTTTCAGATTCAAATTCTACCGCTATTAGTTCACATTCTGAGTTACTATATTTCTCATATATTTTTCCTTGTTTTTTGTCTTTCCCATATATTGCGGTTCCCCCTTGATTCCTATTTTTTCTATCTGATCTATAAGTTTGGAACCCTTTTATTTGATCATCATTCCCAGTCTCTTGGGAATACCAGGTTTCACTTATATTTCATTATATCTATTTTCTTTCATTTTGGTGGGTTAGTTCTTCTAAGTACTCTATTTTTCTTTTTGAGTTACTCGTAACTAAACCCTGCGCATTCATCACTATGATGGTTTGCGTGTTTTCTCCTTCATTTAATACTGGTAGTAATAAGGATTTTCCCATTTCTCTTTCCTGTTCTGGTATGTTGTTCTTTTTTTCATTTCCAGAAATTCTGACATTAAAAAATCCAACTTTTCCATAATATTTGATCTTCCTTCATCATAATTATTCATTTGCGTCGTAACCCTGGAAATAATGTCTGATGAATATAATTGAAAAGCGTCGTAACCTCGGAACGTCGTAAGCCAAGACCGTCATAACCCAGGGACTGCCTGGGTGGGGCTGTCTCTGGAAGAAAAGGATTAATTAAAAGAGGGCTGGATGGCCCGCCTCCACCGGTCTCTGCGTGCATGAACCTGCGGGAACGTCACGTCAACCCTGGGCACCGGACGATCGCTGCGAGAGCGATCGCTGGTTTGGAAAGTCACCTGAGCGACTCCTACCATCTTCCGCTCCGTGCCTGGGACCTGACACGGGGAGCGAACTCTGCAGCCTGGACCCTGGCTGCACGGTCACCTGTAGGTGACCGTACACTCGGTAACGCTCACAAGTGGGCAGCCGAGACAGTTCCTAGTCTGGAGCTGGAAACTTCGGAACCGGGAGAGGAGATACCAGCGGTGGCCGGTACCTCCATGGTCCCCATCTGCTTCCTCCCCGAGGAAGGAGAGATGGGCCCTGTTCCTGAAGGAACGGGAGGACCAGCGGAAGACCCACCTGTCTAACTGGAGCGAGACGGACCCTTAGGAGTCCCGTGACGAAACTTCTTGTGGGGGGGGTGAGACCACCTTCTCTTACGGCAAAGCTTAAAAGTTGAAGGGGGAGGCATGAAGATATCAAGATCTCGAAGAGGAGGATGACGACACTTGACGAGCTCTCTTCCTCTTCGGTGTCTCCTTCTGCCAGACTTCTACCATCAGGAGTAGATAAACATCACAGGGCAGCGCGACAGCTTCGTCCAGTGACATAACTCCCGGGTAGTAGTGGTAATGAAAATGATTATCAGCAGGGGATCAGTACACACACTCGAGGATCAGTACACAACATGCTACGAGTCATAGGTACAATTCCAAGGTTAGGATAACCAACACGAAGAGCATCCAACCAATACTGCTGAAAACACAATCACCACTAGTCTGTAAAATAAGGGAAAAAAAAATTAAAGTAATGAGGATACTCCTCCCACATCCAAGGGCGCCACCCTCCGAAGTGAGAGGAGATCCCCCAACATCAGCACACCACACGCCCATCCTCTTACCTTCTTCCGATATTAAGAGAAAGGAAGAAGGAGAAGAGAAATTACCATAACAACAAAACACGGACAAACCTTTGAAGTTCCCTTGGTGATTCCCAAGCGTAAGTGTAATTTCCGGATGAATACATGTCCCGTTACAGGATCAATATCACTTACGTTAAATACATGTCTCATCCTCACGATAAATACATATTTCGTCCTCATACAGGTCTGAGCCAGTGTTAAAGGGCGAAAGAATGTAAATAATATGTTGGCATACCTTAGCTGCCGACTCTTAACACAAGTAGAGGGGTGGTTACAAAGGCTATCACAAAAAGTGGGTTTGTACATTAATTGAAAAACCAAGGACAAACCTTTGTTTAGTATTAATTTCAAACACTGTATATGCATAATTATTTAAATACAAAAAATAAACCAAAAGGATCCCACCGGGAAAAAAGATCAACGACCAGTCAGCCGGAGCTCACAAACACACGTCTTCATCGAAAGACAGCTGAAAGTAAAGTGGAGTGTTTACATCCAGGCAGGCTAGCCTGCCCCACGGTAGTTACTGCCTAACCACCTTGTTCAAGATTCAACGGCCGTAATTCCAGCTACGCCGAAAGTATATTCCTATTGTTAAAGGACCGAAAGGTTTGTACTATTATGTATCGGAACAAATCCAACTTTTCCATAATATTTGATCTTCCTTCATCATAATTATTCATTTTGTGTCTGAATCTGCAATTTTCTCCGTATCTGCCATTTTATTTTGTGTTGTCATGTCGTAATTTATTTCTTCGTATGTATGCTGCTTGATTGCCTCATATGTAGTATCGATGAGTATCTCTGCATCCATACTCTTGTCTTGTTCTTTGTTTTCCTTATTTTTTCTGTCATTTCTTCTCTTCCGTTTTCCTCTTCTTCTTCTTCCTCTTCCTCTTCTTCTTCATCCTCAACTATTTGTACATTAAGTCTTGATTTAATAACATTGTCTATCCATGATAGACATGTTGAGCAAAATATTCTGGTATCCTTACTCATATTTTGCATTACTTCAGTACATTGAGGATGTGTTGGAATGTTGCATGCAGAACATTTTCCATGCTTTTGGCATTCTTTTTCCTATTGCATCAATTAGGATATTCACAATGTTCACCTTGTTCATTTTCTTTGTCGGAATATGTTGATTGATGCAAATTTTCTTTGAGTCTCTTGACCACTTGGATTTTATTTGGAACTTCTTCAATTATTTTCAAGATGTTTTCTGTTGATTTGTTCCAGTTTGAAGGATCATATCCTTCTAATATGTCTATGAATGCTTTTGTATCTTTTTGATTAGGGCTGTTCTTGATCTCATAGATGAGAAATGCCAGCTCCCTTCCTGCTACTTCATCATATTGCGAATCTGCTAGACACGCTCAATTTCGCCATTTTTTTCCACAATTGGAACTTACTGCCATCTTGATCTGATTTACAGATTTCACTTGATAAACTAACTTAGTATACGCTTTATCCTACTATTTTCACACTAATCTTATCACTGACAGTTCACGTGCACTTCTAGATATTTTTCGATTTCCAGACGTATGTTAAACGCATCATATCTGTTGATTAATCAGACTGTGCGCGGGAACGTCTCGCCAAGCAAAATGGCACTACTCCTGCCGCACCAACTCCGCACTCACAACCTTCGACCTCTTGACAGGCACCTTGAGAACCTACGGTGACGGAAAGCCCCTGAAGAAGAAGGAGCACCTGCAACATGTGCACGGATGGAGGAGGATGCAACACACTCGTGACTTGATGCAGAGGGCGAAGCAGCCACTGCAGATTGCACAAGAGAATATACAATAACACTCTCCGAAACACCAACACTCTCAGGAACATGGGCGTGTTGCTCCTCACTCGCAGGCGAAGAAAGGGCACAGGTCCTTAGCCTTCCCATGTTTGATACACCAACATGGCAGAGATGGGTGAGAAGGAGAGGAAGACAGCACTGGCTTCTACATGACCTCTTGCAAGGGGCGGGTGGCGATGCAACACGTTTGCTTCCAGTCTTCCCAGCTGACATGGCAGCTAACTCAACTTCCAAAATGAAGTCAAATCTCTTAAGAACCGCCTGGCATAAAGCCACAGATGGATCAGCTAGAGAAGTCTCAAAAGACATGGAAGGGAGATACAGCAAACTGGATGGCAGATATGACGTCACAGCAGCGAACAATGACGACACAGATGAGCAAGGCAGCACAGTGGAGGCGACTGAGAGTGACGTCATCGATGGAATAACGTCAAAAGTGGCGATGACGTCACAGCTTCCCCTCATCCGAATGGTAAGCAGATGCCACTGGCAGAGGGATACAAAATGGCTGACCCCGTGACATCACTAGTGGGGCTGACGCCACATCTTCCCTCTGACTTGAAGAAGCGCTGTAGAAATAAAAAACCTCCTCCCTCTCGGGAATCAAATTAATTCCTGAAGAAGGAAGGGTGATATACAAAAAACAGCCTGAAGGCCTCCTGAAACTTCCAACAATGAATCAATGGAAGAAAAGGGGGGCCAAGGCACCACACTACTATGGGGAGTGATCGTATCAGGAGATGAAGCATCGGGAAGAAGGACGAATCCTACGATGCTCCCTCTTGCCATAAAATAACTTCCACTGCTCTTAGGCCATGCACGGCATTCCGTATAAAGCTTCATTAATGTAAAAATATAGAGCGACACCTACTGCAAGTGATGTGGGGGAGTCACAGCCGAAACCATAAAACTAAGGCACTGAGAACCTGGAGTTCCGTGGCACATACGACGATGAGGTTGAGAAGGAGCAGAAAATAACAGCACATACACACACACACACCAAACACAATTGAAAGGGGCAATAAACTGGGTAAAAGCCAAGAGAGGTCAATGTTATGACCTCTCCCCCAGGCGGCTGAAGAAAGACTGACGCGGTGGCATAGATGCATGGTCCTTGACCATTCTTCACCCGTCATATGCATACGTTGCCAGATCTCATAGATTCTTTGCTTTCATCTGCGTTTTAACCGGATCCAGCTAGGAGCTAGAAATTATCTTATTGTTAAGACCGAAGGTTTGTTCGCATATGAACAATTTGCATTTTCACTTGGAATAAGGATCCTCAATTAACAACAATGGAGCCTACTAAAAGTCATTTTACCAATACAATAATTAGCCTTTGACAGAAAATTGACATACATAGTTATCAGTTAACTCACCACACCAGACAACAACTTTACCAAACCCTCCTCCCCCATCTCTCTCTCTCTCTCTCTCTCTCTCTCTCTCTCTCTCTCTCTCTCTCTCTCTATTGCATGTGTTACATTTCATGAAAGTCTCTGTCTCTTGTCACATGCATCTTACCCTCTGTCTTTTCCTTGGTCAATTCTCAACATATTGTACCACTGATGCATGCTGGCAGGAGTAAGCCATGTTGGAGGAAGAATGTGATCTGAATATAACATTTCAACATCTAAATGATGGTAAATTAGATATATTGTCCGTAAAGCTGAAAACACTTGTGCAAACTCTCGACCCTCCTCCTCAAGGAACCACCCTGGCACTGTCAAAACACAAAAAGCACAAGTCAGATCCAACAAATTCACTAAAATACTTCTTTGAAAAATTTAGCATTCAAATGAGAGCTGCACTTACTCTATAACAAATAGATTTTTAAAAATTATTTTCATACTATGAAACTCAGTTTGTTATTTATAATGTATCTCAAGAAAAGTGCATCCACAAGAAAAAAAATGACAAGAACATAACTGAATAAAATGAGAATAATAATGTAAAGGGATAAATAGCTAGATAATAAATAAAAATAATGTTTTAAGCAATTGAGTATTTTTCCAAGGTGTATAAACCAGAGCCTTTCATATTAGGAGTATCAATCAGCACAAGATGAAATGGCCAATAAACTTAGTAACAAGGTAGTTTAAGTTGATTGGTGGTGAAGGGGGATGACTAAGGTCACATCCCTCACTCACCAACTGACACTAACCACTTTTCCTTCAGCTGCATGAACCAAGCGGGGTGGTAGGGGTGGTTTCCACCATATAAAAGGCATTGATTTGAATACCCAGGAAAAATAAAATTGGACTAAAAAATTTGCTATTCATGCCCATAGGGACACAAACCAGTGCTTTTATATTGGGAGATTTACCACTAAGGTGGGGAGTACTAGTCCCTCTCAACTGACTGGCGTTGAACGGCACCCACAGACATTATGCTCCCGTTGCACAAACAAACAAGGGATGCCATGACACCTATAACCTACTGATCAGGTGAAAAGGCTGGTCAGAGCAGTAGACTAGGGTCATGTACCAGAGTACCCTGCTAACAAGAGGAGACATCAGAGAACCTATATCTAGTACAACACAGCTAATGCTTTGGCCTAGATGCTGGTCACTCTTTATACCTTCCCCAGACTTACACTTAACTAAAAACTCTTGCGAGATACCTTTCTTGTCCAGGAGCTGGGTGTCTACAAACCTGTGAGCCATAACCACAGATCTCCAAAAATATCTAGGGGACCTGGTAGAATGAAGGGAGGGATGCTTACAATCTTGGCACCTGCCTTTGTTGCCCAGAAGCACAGCAAAGTTCATCCTAAAGTGCTAAGGCCTGACTTTATGTATCCTTGAATGAGTATGGTGGGCGACGTCCTCATCAGAAAAGTCATATCTCACCAGGTACCAACTAAGTAGAAATAGGAAGGGTGTTCCTGGACACCTCTGATGCTAGCCAAAGATGAAGAAAGGGGGCCAGTGCTCCAAAACAGGAGCCAGGACCTTCATGAAGAATCTATGGCTTGGGATGGGGAGTAAAAAAATCCTGTCTGCAACCACCAACCAAGTCCCAGTGGGAGAAGTTGGAGAAAAACCCTTCAACCCTAAACACCTAAGGGGCATAATAAAAATCGTCTCCCGTATGCCTAGGGGGTCTCGGAGTGAGCGCGGAAGCGGAAAAAATATTTTTTTCAAAAAATCACAGCATGCTTAGTTTTCAAGATTAAGAGTTCATTTTTGGCTCCGTTTTTTGTCATTGCCTGAAGTTTAGTATGCAACCATCAGAAATGAAAAAAATATCATTATCATATAAAAATAATGCGATATATGATAGCGCAAAAACAAAATTTCATATATAATTGTATTCAAATCGCACTGTGAGCAAAACGGTTAAAGCTAACGTGTTAATTTTTTTCGTTGTATTGTACAATAAATTGCGATCATTTTGGTATACAGTGGTCCCCCCGTATTCGCGGGGGATGCGTACCAGACCCCCCCGTGAATAGTTAGAATCCGCGAATGTTTGGAACCCCTATAAAAATGCTAAAAACAGCCTATTTTTTAGTTAAAACTTAAGAAAAACCACTAAAAATTTTCATACTTGGTTTTTTTAATAGTTTTATCACAAAAAGTGCATTTTATGATGAAATTGATAAAAAAAAACAGGAATTTGTGGATATTTCTCATAGAAAAATACCGCGAATGCGCTAATTTTCCGCGAATAATGCAGGGAAACTTTCCCGAGAGAAATCCGCGAATGTGTGAGTCCGCGAATACGGGGGTCCACTGTATAACACATTGGAAACGATCAAAGCAACACAGAGAAAATATTATCACAAAATGATGCATGAATTCGTAACGCGCGGATGTAAAAAAATGTTTTTTTCAAAAATTCACCATAAATCTAAATATTGTTCTATCTATCTCATATTGTTCCTCTATCTCAAGTTAGCTGTGCATCATCGCAATGATGAATGATTTTGTTAATCGCCTATGCTAAATTTTATTGTGAAAAGCTTTGTTCTTTTATTCACATTTTATTGAATATGGTTAAACAATGCAGTCTCACTCGGCGCACCGAGCACTGGGTCAACTAAAACTTTTTTTTTATTGTTTCTCTATTGCATTTGACTGTTTTCATATTTTACAATTATGTTTAATTTATTGAGAAATTCCCTTTTTTATGTGAATTGTTATTGCTTTTACATACATACAGTATTATTTTAACTCTCTCTTCTCCTTCTCTCCTCAATATATCAATGCTCCCTCTTTCAGTCTCAAGTCACTGCAGTGTCATATGATTTTATACATCCTTTATGCTAAATTTTATATTGAAATGCTTTATTCTTGTATTTATTTTGTCAAACATGGTTATCATTAAACTATATACGTATTGTAAAGAAAAACAAGTTAATACAGTAGGGCCTCGATAATCGCGGGGGATAGGGCCCAGAACCCCCCGTGATAAGAAAATACTACCTGTGTTATCGTGGTACAACCACCCCTCAAATATTGCTTAAAAATGCCTACTTTAATTGTTAACCCACCCAAAACCACAATTACAATGTTTATAACTGCCTACTTTAGTTCAAACACCAACTATGTCTTCAACTGTCACCTTAAACTAAATTCAAGACAGTTTCAAAGTTATTTAACAACATTAGCCTTATAAATATATGTAGTATATGTACTACTGTGCATATGTAGCCTAATAGCCTATGGATTACAGCTAGAAGCCAACATACGAATGTGCTATTACGTACTCACGTGGGCCTCTTTCCTTTTATAAAGAAAGAGAGGGAGAGAGGTAAGAGAAATATCAAAATCATATGGTAATCACCAACGACCTAGGTGTGTTGATAAAGATAGCAATGATTTTGCAATGCAATCGAATGAATAATAAAGATAATGCTACCAGCAGCATGCAGCAAAACATCTCTTCCCTTCTTTACAACACACATTAATATATTACACGTAATAACCTTCATCTGACGTTTAGGCTTCTTTTCCATAAGAGTAAAAGAATCAGGGCATTTGGATGCCACATAATTAACTTGTTTATATGGGTACAATTTAAAGAACACGGCAAACACGACTTCAATAACAACATAAACAAAACGTGGGAAGGCCAGTGTTGCCAAATAGAAATGGCAATTTCTTGCTAGATTTTGCCCCATAAAGTGCTAAAAAATTCACATCATACACAACAATGCCACCCAGCCAATTTCAACTGATTGCTCTCTTTTTTTATTCAAACTTATTTCTAACATACACAGGGTACTTGTACATTAAGTTACATGATTACTAATAATTTTGAAACCTATTCTGTTCATTTCCTGAAATTGGTTTTCCAAGATTTTGTTCTTTTTTCTTACATGATATATCAAACAGCAGAATAAAAGAAATATTCAACTTATCATTACGAAGATTTGATGTTAAAATACATATGCCAGATGTATTTGAAAATTTTCTTGCTAATTACCTCAAGAAAGCTAGCATTAAAAATGTGAAATTAGTAACGCTGGACTCAACAGATCCACGCATCTACTACAAGCAACTGTACATTAGTTTTGTGAAGATGGTGTTAGTAGTACAAATGATAGTTATTGTATCATTAAAAATATCAAAATAAACGAAGCCGCAAAGCCAATTCTGTCATGTCTTTCCTAAACACGTAGCCTAAAAGGAAAACATTATTTTTGTTTCATCACTGCCACAAACCCCTAACAATGCAGAGTACATATGATCATTCTAAACTATTATTTACTACCAGAATAACAATGATATTGTTATTGAAAATTAATGTTACGTATATTCCAAACATTATTACTACTACCATGACTAGTAGTTAAAATTTCTAAAGATAATCTTGCTGTGAACGCTACCATAACTTGATTTTCATATACGTACGTACGTTTTGGCTGCTGGCTGGCCTCGCTTAGATAAAAGTTGATTTCACTGATATGAAATTACTCCACGAATAGCCTTTCTATTATGAAGATATGACGATAATATATAAGGTCAAAAATGGTTTTACGTATTTTGTTTACGGGGAGAGAGAGAGAGGAGAGAGAGAGAGAGAGAGAGAGAGAGAGAGAGAGAGAAATGGTTTTACATATTTCATTTATAGAGAGAGAGAGAGAGAGAGAGAGAGAGAGTTACACGGAGTTTAAAGAATTATGATGTCTCAAAGACTTATTAGTCCATCCAAAGAGACATCATGTGCTCCGTTATTCATTCTATTCAGCCTCGGCTATAACCTGCAGCTTCTATTTACTGGGATTCTTTCTTCATATCTCCATTACATAAAGAATGAGTCAAAATGTATTTTATTTTTACTTTTGGAAGCCACCATTGAACATCGGCTGGCTGTGACAACTTAACCCTCTTACGCCTACTGGACGTATTTTACGTCAACATTTTTTGTCTCCCGTGTGCCGACTGGACGTATTTTACGTCGACTTATAAAAGTTTTTTTTTTTAATTCACGGAAAAATACTTATAGGCCTACCAGCCTAAAACTTTTGAATCACGCGCCTTGGGGGATGCTGTGAGTTCACGGATCAAGGTGTTGTTTTGTTTACAATCGTTACGCAGGCGCGCAAGCGCGAATTTCTTTCTTGACGTACTAAAAAGTATCTGTGACACATCTCGGAAATTATTTTGTTACTTTGACATAATTTTTGTACCATTGTAAATTAGCCGTTACATGAAGTATTATATATGAAAATGTGCGCATTTTTATGTAGAATACAACAATAAAATACTCATGATTGTAGCTTTGATCAGTTTTGAGATATTTTCATATAAATAACGATAATTACCAAAATTTCAACCTTCGGTCAACTTTGACTCTACTGATATGGTCGAAAAATGCAATTGTAAGCTAAAACTCTTATATTTTAGTAATATTCAATCATTTACCTTAATTTTACAACTAATTGGAAGTCTCTAGCACAATATTTCGATTTATGGTGAATTTATGAAAAAACTTTTTCCTTACGTCCGCGCGGTAACTCTTCCGAAAAAAATCATACATGCGATTGTGTTAATGTTTGCACCATTTTTAAAATTAGCCGTTATATAAAGTTTTATATATGGAAATGTGTGCAATTTCATGCACAATACAACTAAAAACAACACATGGTTGTAGCTTTTATCAGTTTTGAGATATTTTCATATAAATAACGATAATTGCCAAAATTTCAACCTTCGGTCAACTTTGACTCTACCGAAATGGTCGAAAAACGCAATTGTAAGCTAAAACGCTTATATTCTGGTAACATTCAAGCATTTACCTTCCTTTTGCAACAAATTGGAAGTCTCTAGCACAATATTTCGATTTATGGTGAATTTATGAAAAAAATAACATTTTCTTTACGTCCGCACGGTAACTCTTCCGAAAAAATCATACGTGCGATTGTGGTAATGTTTGCACCATTTTAAATTAGCCATTACATAAAGTTTTATATATGAAAGTGTGCGCAATTTTATGTAGAATACAACAAAAAATAATTGAAGGTTGTAACTTTTCTCATTTTTGAAATATTTGCATATAAATCACGATAAATAGAAAAAAAACCACGTTCAGTCAAATCTGACTCTACCGAAATGGTCGAAAAACGCAATTGTAAGCTAAAACTCTTACAGTCTAGTAATATTCAGTCATTTATCTTCATCTTGAAACAAATTCAAAGTCTCTAGCAAAATATTTAGATTTATGGTGAATTTAAAAATGAATCTTTCCTTCCCTCCGCGCGCGGATTCTCCGCCACAAATCTCCGAAATGCGTACGTCCCATTCTCGGAATATTTGCTCAGTTTCATATTAGGCATTTCATAGAGTTTTATATATGAAAATGTGCGCAATTTTATGTAGAATAAAACGAAAAATATTTGAAGGTTGTAGCTTTTCTTATTTCCGAAATAATTGCATATAAATAATATATATATAAAAAAATTCGACATTCGGTCAACTTTAACTCATCAGATATGGTCGAAAACTGCAATTGTAAGCTAATACTCTTACAGTATAGTAATATTCAATCATTTGTCTTCATTTTGAAAGAAATTGGAAGTCTCTAGCACAATATTTCGATTTATGATGAATTTATGAAAAAAATAACATTTTCTTTACGTCCGCACGGTAACTCTTCCGAAAAAATCATACGTGCGATTGTGGTAATGTTTGCACCATTTTAAATTAGCCGTTACATAAAGTTTTATATATGAAAATGTGCGCAATTTCATGTAGAATACAACAAAAAATAATTGAAGGTTGTAACTTTTCTCATTTTTGAAATATTTGCATATAAATCACGATAAATAGAAAAAAAACCACGTTCAGTCAAATCTGACTCTACCGAAATGGTCGAAAAACGCAATTGTAAGCTAAAACTCTTACAGTCTAGTAATATTCAGTCATTTATCTTCATCTTGAAACAAATTCAAAGTCTCTAGCAAAATATTTAGATTTATGGTGAATTTAAAAATAAATCTTTCCTTCCCTCCGCACGCGGATTCTCCGCCACAAATCTCCGAAATGCGTATGTCCCATTCTCGGAATATTTGCTCCGTTTCATATTAGGCATTTCATAGAGTTTTATATATGAAAATGTGCGCAATTTTATGTAGAATAAAACGAAAAATATTTGAAGGTTGTAGCTTTTCTTATTTTCGAAATAATTGCATATAAATAATATATATATAAAAAAAATTCGACATTCGGTCAACTTTAACTCATCAGATATGGTCGAAAACTGCAATTGTAAGCTAATACTCTTACAGTATAGTAATATTCAATCATTTGTCTTCATTTTGAAAGAAATTGGAAGTCTCTAGCACAATATTTCGATTTATGGTGAATTTTTGAAAAAAATATTTGTTTACGTCCACGCGTTACGAATTCATGCATTATTTTGTGATAATATTTTCTGTGTTGCTTTTATTGTTTTACAATGTGTTATATACCAAAATGATCGCAATTTAGTGTACATTACAACGAAAAAAAAATAACTTGTTACCTTCAACCGTTTTGCGCACAGCGCGATTTGAATACAATTATGTATGAAATTTCGTTTTGGCGCTATCATATATATTGCATTCATTTTAATAGATGATAATGAATAATTTTTTTCATTTCTGATGGTTGCATACTAAACTTCAGCCAATGACAAAAAAATGAGCCATAAATGAAATCTTAATCTTGAAAAATAAGCGCGCTGTGATTTTTTGAAAAAAATATTTTTTCCGCTTCCGCGCTCACTCTGAAACACCTCCGGCACACGGGAGACAATTTTTTTTTTACTGCTTCAGCGTAAGAGGGTTAAACACAACTCAATGAACGCTCCATAGTTATGGCAGATGATGTCAGCAATCAGCCGTTTCTCTATAGAGAGAGAGAGAGAGACTGTTGAGTGATTAGGTTGTAACATTGAAGATATCCATTAGCAAAAGTTGAATAATAGTTGTGTATTGAAAATAATGATTATTTTAATAAAACTGTTGTTTTACTGTGTCTAATCATATTGCATGTATTATTACAATATTATAGTATTATGATATGAACATAGCGATCAACCATTTGCATTCTGGTTTTGTTTACATTCTTAAAATAATCAACTGATTTCGTTTTACCAATATCATCACTGTTTTTAGCTGCTGAATGGAACTTAATTTAGAGATATGCCTATAATATATAAGGTGAGAATGGTTTTATTACCTTTATTGTCAGTTAATATGATAATGTGAATCTGTTCATGTATGTTGGTGGTTATCGCACTGCAACTAGGCTGAGCCTACCAATGAACGTCACATATATACCTTGAATAGGCTATTTATTATGAAGATATGCCAATAATATATAAGGTGAGAATGGTTTTATTACCTTTATTATCAGTTAATATCATAATGTGAGTCGTTTCATATATGTTGGTGATTATCAGACAGCAGCCGAGGCTTAGCCTACCGATAAACATTGCATACGCAACACGTTTGTCCCGCGATGCTGTGATTCATACCAGCGATATAGCATGAGAAGCGGTCCAAGAAAAAACCTGTGAGTGACTGATTCCGTGATTGCTGATCCACGACTAAGCGATGCCCCACTGTGCAGTTTTCCTTGTAGGGGGTAGTGTGCCGTCGAATACAAATATAAACATGATAATCGGTCAGTTCAAAAGTACAAGGAAAATTTTCTCAAAATTTTCATTTGAAAAACAGAAAGTTCGACATAAGAAACATTTGACAAACAAGGTGCCACTGTAATTGTAATGTTGTAAATAAAAGGCGGCCTCTCAGTCAAACCTATGCATTCCCAAGTTGCAACAAAGGCTTGGAGAGGTGTCTCTGACATTCACCGTCTCTCATCAAGCCCAGGAACAACCAGCCTGAATTTGGGGTGCCACTGGCATTACTTGAGGGAGTCACACCCATTGAAGACACCCCTCTTCAGTGGAGCACTCTCCTCCGTTTTATAAAAGGCATAAGGAATCTGAGAGGAACCCTCAGCCTTCCTGCTGTTTTTGGGACAGTCCCAAAAGGCTGTCTTCTGATCAAGATACTCAAGATCATCAATTTTAGGCCCCCAAATGATAATGTTGGTATCGAGGTCTCCAGAAGCGCCCACAGGCGCCATCTTCCCACTACTCACATGAGCACCCAGGAGTGCCCTCACGTCTTGAAGCACCCGAGTGCCCAATAGCGGCCGCAGGTTCCCGTGTGCCAGGAAGCACCCAGGAGCCCAGCATCTGAACTACCTCTTAAAATTAAAGAGAATCATTCTTTTCCTTTTCAGATATCTACAACTACAGAGGAAAAAGTTGACCCTTTGTTGATGATTAAGAGACAGCTCGAGAGCATCATAATCTTGTTGAAGAAACCTCCCATACAGAAGACAACTCCAGAGACTACGGTCACGCAGCCTTCTACTGATGATGAAGCAGCAGCACAGGATAAGCCACACAAGGCTTATGCAGTGCTTTTAACTTACTTTCTAGAGGCTTATCCAGATTTTTTCTCCTGTGTAGCCCCATCTAAGCCGCAATCAACTTTACTATGGACAATCCCTTAGATTTTTCTAAGTTACCTAAGTTGGTACTTTCCTCGTCAGCTTCTATTGCTTTAAAGGAAATAGACAACTGGTTTTGGAGAAAAAGCTTCAAGGAAAGTCTTCCTTTTGCATTCCCCCATCTCACCTTTCTAGGTGGAGATATCAGTTGTTTAAGGACACATATGTTTAAGCACAAATTATAACGTTACTAACGATACTTTTATCATTCTCTTTTAATTTTTTAAATTATTTAACTAGAAGATAGGATAAATAGAGATGGGGGGAAATAGGTTGGGAAATGTCACTAAGAAGAGGAGGACGATATCAATGGAGATGAAAAAAGGATTTTGACGTAAGGAAAAATCTATTTTCTGGCGATTGGCTCGTGTCGCCAGCGAAATATCCTTTAATCTATTATTTCTAGGGTAAATGTACTAACACATACCAGAGAATAAATAAAATAAAGAAAAAGGTCAGTATGACTGACTCGCTCACCCTCTAGGAGGGTGTCGGTATGAACACTAGGCGAGTGAGACCACTACCACGAGCCAAATGCCAATAGAAATCTCCCACTACAAAACCCTCCAAGAGGGGAGCCGTCCCACAGAGGGAGCAGCTCGTACTACTACTACACCATCCCATGCTTGCGACTGCTGCGCCTCTAGTGGCCATCCTGAAGTTTAGCATGGACAATCTTGAGCGAAGGGATGGGTAGGGGGGGTATTTCGCTGGCGACACGAGCCAATCGCCCAGAAATAGATTTTTCCTTACGTCAAAATCCTTTTTCTGGGCTCAGCTCGTGTCGCTTGCGCGAAATCGTACCAGAGAAACAGCACAAGATTGTAAACAAAGTAAAATAAAATATAATAAAACAAAATAGGTCTCAAATGAAAGATACAAAATAAAAGAATGAATATAATTGCTAAAAAGATACAAGTACACAGTAAAGCAAAATCAGAATTATGCTTAAATTACCCTTAAATCTAATTATGTTAATAATATAAGGTAATTTACATATATACAAATAGGTACAATGATTACCTATCACAATAAATCTGTGTAACAACATGTATCAAAAATAGAAATAGCAATTAGTATAAATTTACATAAATATTTGATCAATGATAAAATAAAATATCTTAGGAATGTATATGACTTAATATACAAAACCCGTAACCCCACTGCATTATGATGTATCCCCTAGCATAAAAATAAGGGGATAACATCTATGAGATCAGTATGGTAATCAGATATGAGTGTCCCTAACCAGACAAAAGGGGCACTTATACAATCATAAAGCAGCTAAGACACAAGGTAAATGTTAATGAACAAGGCAGGAATAGACGAAACTGTTGGGTGAGGCAGGTAGAAAGGAGGACTGAATCTTCTACTATAATCTAGCTAGAGTCAGGGGAAACTATGTTACCCGCTGCTACTGCTGGGAATTTCAGAGCTTCCAAGGACTTAAGGTAGTGACGTTTGAACACTGTCGGCGATTTCCATCCGGTATACTTCTTTAAATCAGCAAAATTCATATGTTGGAAGTAATTAATTGAGGTGGCTACTGCCCTGACATCATGTGCTTTTGGAAAGGAGTCAGGATTGGCTTGTTTGATAAAGTACAGGATTTGTTGCCTGATGTTTTCCTTTAGTGGGATAAAGTACCACCTTTTTTCCCTCCTAAAGAGGGGCCCCGATGAGGAAGAGGAGGTCCTGGATAGAAAGGCTCGTAAGGTTGAAACCGGCAAAGGGAAACATCTTGTGGAAGGGGTAGTACCTTCCAAGGTTCCCACCTCATCAAAGGATCTTCATTCTTTGCTAAAAAGCTACGTTCCGGAGAAAGTAGCACTTCCCCGTGGAAGGAATTGAATATGATCCGGATCTCTGGATAAAGCCGACAGTTCTGAAATTCTTGCTCCTGAAGCTAGGCTTAATAAAAACAGAGTTTTTCTTAGGAGCATCATAAACGAGCATGTGTCATTATCGGTTTTCGGAAGCCAGTTTTAGAACATCGTTTAAGAACCATGAAACTGACGTAGGCCTGACAGAGGGCCTAAGTCTAGCACATGCTTTAGGAATAGACGAGAAATAGGTATCTGTCAAGTCTATGTTAAATCCGAATTGAAATATCTTTTTCAATGCTGACTTGTTTGTCGTAATCGTGCTAGCTGCTAAACCCTTTTCAAATAAAGATCTGAAAAAGGATATAGCAGAATTAACTGTCATGATTCTGATATCTGACTCTCTCAGGAAGATTGCTAACTTTTTGAACGGCAGCATCATACTGCCTCAAAGTTGAATCCCTTTTATCGGATTCCAGGAAAAGAATATTCTGAGGGTCAATATTCGCAATCTCTTTTTTGCCGCAAACTTCATGAAATCCATAAAGTTAGGGTTTTGAGATCCCGAGGACGCGACACAGTCTTCGTTTGTACTGACTGGGAGAGCTTGGGACTGGGGATCCGAAGGGGACGAAGACCCAGTTCCAGATCAGGGGGTACCAATTGCTCTTCGGCCAGTCTGGGGCTACTAGAGCCACTTGACCCCTGAATGTCTGAGTTTGTCTAAGACCTTCATAAGGAGATTCACTGGAGGGAAGACGTAAATCTTCTCCCAGTTGTTCCAGTCCAGAGCCAGGGCGTCCGTGGCGTAAGCCAGAGTGTCCAGGTTGGGGGCTACATAACACGGTAGTTTTGTGGTTCGCTTGTGATGCGAAGAGATCCACCTGTAGCCCTGGGACTCTTTGAAGGATCCATTGGAACGAACTCTCGTCTAGAGACCATTCCGACTCTAGGGGTACTGATCGGGATAGGGCGTCTGCTATGACGTTTCTTACTCCAGCTATGTGGGTGGAGGAAAGATGCCAACTGAATTTGTCTGCCAGGGAGAAGATGGCTATCATGACGTGATTTAGATGACGTAACTTGGAGCCTCCTCTGTTTATGCAATGTACTACCACTGCGCTGTCCAAGACTAGCTTTATGTGGGAGTACCTTGGTGGGCGTAATCTTTTCAGAGTCAAGAAGACTGCCATTGCCTCCAGTACGTTTATATGGAACTGACGGAACTGGGGTGACCAAATTCCTTGTACCTTTTTTGACCTGGGAGTACCCTCCCCAGCCGCTTAAGGACGCGTCTGTGTGGATGGTAATCCCTGGTGGAGGGAACTGAAGAGGGACTGACACTGACAGATTCTTGACTTTTGCCCACGGCCGAAGCCGGTTCTTTAGAATCAGAGGTACTGAGGATAGCTTGTCCCTGGACCTGACATTTGCTCGAGAGCGCCAGATCCTGGTTAGATCTTTCAGTTTGGCTTTCTTTCATTAAGATGTTCGTTACTGAAGCAAACTGGAGAGAGCCGAGGATTCTTTCCTGAGCTCTCCTCGATGCTAGTTTGTGACTTAGAAATTGCTTGACTGACTTCGCTATTTCTTTCCTTTTGGTGGATGGAATCGACAGAGTGTGTGAGGATAGATTCCATTGAATGCCTAGCCACTGAAAGTTTGACTCTGGGGTGGAGTTCTGGACTTGGATCTTTGTTTATCTTGAATCCTAGATATTCTAGGAATTGGATCACTTTCAGTGTGGCCTTGTTGCATTCTTCGACTGATGGGGCCCAGATCAACCAATCGTCGAGATACGCTACTACCATAATCCCTTGAGCTCTGAGCTGTTGCACTACTACTTCCGCTAGCTTCGTGAACACCCTGGGTGCCACGTTGAGCCCGAACGGGACTACCTTGAAGGAGAACGTCTGGTCTCCTATCTTGAATCCCAGAAACGGACGGAAGTGTCTTGCAATAGGGATATGATAGTAGGCGTCTGTAAGATCGATAGAGGTGGTGACGGCCCCACGGGGAAGTAAGGTCCGCACCTGTTGAGATCGTGAGCATCTTGAACTTGTCGCAGCGGTATTGGCTAAGTTTAAGCGGGACAAGTCTAAGATTACCCTTCTTTTGTTTGAGCCTTTCTTTGGGACGCTGAACAAGCGACCTTGAAATTTTAATCTCTTGACTTTGACTATAGCTCCTTTCTGAAGGAGGTCCTCTGCGTACTCTGTCAATTCCTTGGAAGAAGTTGACGGAAAGGTCTGGCTGGAGGTGGGTTCGTCAACCAGCTCCAACCCAGCCCTTTTGACACTATGCTCTGAGCCCACTGGCTGAAGTTCCACCGGTGGCGAAAGTGAAACAGCCTCCCTCCTACCTGAAGTTCCTCATTGGTTCTGGTAACCCCCTCGACCTCCTCTGAAGTGCTTTCCCCTATTGAAGGGGGCCTCCCGATCCTCTCCCACGAAAGGACCGCTTACCTCTGCCTCCCTTGTTCGAGCGGTCATACTTCTGAGAAGCTTGACTCTCGAAGGCTGGATTGTAAGCTGGAGAGATGGCGTATGAGGTGGAGGGTTGAGGCTGAGGGGATATCACATAAATAGGCTGTGATTGACCTTTAGACGTGGAGGGCTGAGCTGTCTGCACTAACGGCACTGTAGGGAAACTTGTTGAGGGAAGCGCGGCTGCTTCTTTTGGTAAGGTGTTTGGAAACGTCTAGGCTTCCTTTGTCCCTTACCTTTTGTGTCAAGTCTTGCCTTCTCCTAGCCGTAAGACCCCAACGGTCCTTAAGGCTTTGGTTCACCTCGTAGCCTCTGCTTGTACTTCCTTTACCATAGCCTCTGGGAAGAGATCTGCGCCCCAAGATGTTAGAAGAAAGTAACCTATTCGGTTCATGCCGAATGGTTGCCTCTAGCAATACATGCTTTCTGCAATTTGTTCTAGCAGTGGCAAACTCGAACATGTCTGACTGCACCGTTTGAGTCAGGGCTTTGGGTCATAAGCTTAAAATTGGTTCTGAACCATAAGCCATGGTTGCTACCTCAGACATAGCCATCAGGTTGATTGACCTGGCTAGTCGTGTTTTCGAGTCAAACTCCGCTTGAATAAGACTATCAGGGAGCCTGGGCAGCTTTTTCACCAAACTGCTCCATAGCACAGTCAGGTTTGAGTTTGCCAGCTGTGAAAGTGTTAGGCAAGTCCTCCCATAATTCTCCCAATTGACGGGAGCAACGGAGAAGTGGGGTCTGCTTCTTTCAGCTGAGGCATGGGTTCCCCTTTCTGAGCTGCTGAGATGGTCGACCTCGCTATCTTGGTAAGGAAAGGGAGCGGGGTACCTTCGTCCATCGTGAAAATGGTAAAGGGACTTTTGAATGGTTGGATCTTGGTATTCGAACAGTCCATGTCGTCTAGACATCTAAGCCATTCTCGTTGGGCCTGGTCCCGAGAATAGAGGACTGTCTCCTTTGGTACACCCTGTCATCTCTAACCATAGCGAAGGCGTGAGCCTAGCGTAGCCTATGAAGGGAGGCTGTAGGCCTTCCGGGTAGAACTCGAAGTCCTCTATTCTTCGAGTTCCAAACACTCCGGGTACGGAGATGAGACCATCATGGAAGGGAGCATATGACGCTACTCTCCAAGGATTGTTCATGGAGAAAGCGGGCAGCGAGTCATACGGGGGAAGCTGAGATCCACTAGTGTTAGAGGTTGAGGGAGAGGCAAGAGGGGCTTCTCTTAGGCCGGCTATAATAGTATCCTGAGAAGTTATCCTATCCGACAGGCGAGATATCATATGTTCCATACTCGTCTTAAGGGAGCCTACCAAGTCGCCCACCTGTTGCAACAGGCCAGCATTGGTGTCCAGAGCCGGAGCTGCTGCGGAGGTGGAGGGGAGACTCTGAATAGGCACCAAAGGTAGTGGAACTGGTGATACTGCCTGGGGTGCGGGATTTCTCCTTAGGCTTACTCTTTGAGGACTTTGAGCCGGAGCTAGAACCCTTTAGACCTGTCTGGGCCGGGTAATGGATTACGAGCCGGAGACTTACGCGAAGAAGAAGACGAGGACGTCTTCTTCGAGGACGATGACGTCTTAGTCAAGGTCATATGCTTAGACTTGATCTTAGGCCTAACCGAAGCCTCTGGAGGAGTATATAACTCATCACCGGTAAAGCCTGGGAAGGATGGTGAAGTTGCAGGGGTAGAAGAAACAGTCACTCCCAAGGGGGACCCTTGGGTACCTGCATTACTTACCTCGACCAACAGGTCGTCTATACCTACCATAGGTTCAACATTTATATCCAGGGTTGCGACATCCGTGGAGATATCCTGGTCTTGTTCATCAAGGAGGCCGCCAGCTGTTGTTGGATAAAGGCAATAGAGGGGTCCGCCTCTACCGGGTCGACGTACCCAGTCGCCTTGCCTCCGGGGAAGATTAACAAAGCTAAACGCTTCTCCAGTATGTAGGGCTGACCCTTGGCGGCGTTCTTGCCAAAACCTCCGACCCAGGCCCGCAGGGTAGCCAATGCCGTATCTCTTACTGCCGGAGCCTGTAAGAGAGGATATATTTTAGATTTAAGAACCACTTAAAAACTAAAACTTAGGATATAACTTAAACTAGATGCCTTAAGTTAAAGTAATGATGAAAACTTAAGAACTAAAAGAAGCGGAGCGGCATGCGGAGATGGAATACTTACGCCTTCCAAAAGCTGGCTCACCAGATCGTAACATATGGTACACGTCTCATGGTACCAGACCTGGATGTCCCCGTGCGGAGTCGCGCATGGAGCATGGGACCGGCAAACTTCTGGTCCACAGGGGTCCTGAAGTGTAGCGGAACATCCCGGATGCTCACAGTTGGAGGCCTGTAAGTGGGAAGACACATGAGTATCTTAAAGGTAACACTTACAGACTAAGGACAAAAGAACTCCGTTACGTGGCGGAGCTCGGAAAAAAATTTGGGCATAACCCCTCCCTGCATTGCCTGAATAGGCTATAATCCCGGAGAGATCCGGTAAATACTAAGGGAGGGGTGGGGATGGTTTAAGAAACTTAAGATAAACTTAAATATAACTTAAAAACCTACATGCAAGTAACCGGACTAGGTCCAGTGAAGCGGAGTGTAGTAACTCAGCAATACGGTACGGTTAGTAAAGACCTATTGTATGCTCCGGTCCAACTATGGTGGACTATACCCTTCCGCTGTGGATATCAGGACTCCGATAGGGAGGAGCTCTAATAAGGAGGGAAGGGCGAGATGACATACAGACTCGCGCTAACCCGGAGCGACAAGGAAGTAACGGAGGGGGGTGGGGGGAAGGCCAGAGCCCCCCACAACAACGTACCACCCGGCCGGGCCGAGAAGCGGAGAGGTCGGAACCAGTCAGGGACTGTCGGACTCCCAGGCCCCTCCGGTGGAGGGGAAGGGGGAGGCAGGCTCGGGCATGCTGGGCGAGCAAGGACAGACCGACCCACCCCCGCCCGACTCTATGGGAGAGCGGGAGAGGGGGAAGGGTGGGAACTGGCAGGCGCCTGGCTGACTCGTGATCACGTAGTGACCACGAGGCGGTAAACTAAGATACGGTAACCAAGCCTAGGCCAACCAACTGATCAGAGAGAAGCTATCGGGAAGCAACCAGAACTGAAAAGCGGTAGCATATAGGCCCATAGGGCGAAAACCAACTGATCAGAGAGAAGCTATGAGGAAGCGACCGAACTGATCAACGGTAGACTAGGCTCTACGAGCCAGGACCTAGGCTAAGCCAGACGCCAACTAACCTAACAATAACAAAACATAAAAATATAATATATAATATTAAAAATGAAACAAAGAAGGTTAAAATAGCAGGAGAAAAAATCCAGGAGTGTGCGACTAGCCCGAAGGCAAGTCTACCACTCAAGCCTAGTCAGGGGCCGATACTAAGAACCTGGACTAGGGTGTTCTGGATAGAAAGCCTCATAAGGTGAAATCATACATGTTAACAACTTGGAGTAGACGTAATACGCGGATAATCAAAATAGAGCGTAAATAATAAGGGATGGTTCTGAGGTATGGGAGACCAAGAACGAACCCAACATGCGGCAGGACCATGCTGCCATGCTTCCAGCCCCCGAGAACGTATCTATACCTAAAAAACGGCAAATACCGTCTCGGGGACGGAAAAACTCGCTAACCGTAAATACTGAGTACTTAACTTAGCTGCTGCAATAGCTGCACGCTCCATTATCGAAAAATCCGAAGAAAGGGCACAAAATACACAGAGAGAAAAATAGCACTTGTGATCGTGCGAGCTAACGAAAAAGGATGTCCACTAGAGGCGCAGCAGTCGCAAGCATGGATGGTGTAGTAGTAGTACGAGCTGCTCCCTCTGTGGGACGGCTCCCCTCTTGGAGGGTTTTGTAGTGGGAGATTTCTATTGGCATTTGGCTCGTGGTAGTGGTCTCACTCGCCTAGTGTTCATACCGACACCCTCCTAGAGGGTGAGCGAGTCAGTCATACTGACCACCTTTTCTTTATTTTATTTATTCTCTGGTATGTGTTAGTACATTTACCCTAGAAATATAGATTAAAGGATATTTCGCGCAAGCGACACGAGCTGAGCCCAGAAATTGACACTTTCATCATTCTGAAAAAGGTGACTTTTTTTCTCTCTGTCTAAGCCAAGGTTCACCTGCGACTTTATCGAATCTGGCATTAAAAGGGTTATCTACCAAGTTCAACAGCCGTTCTAGCTTGTGCTGAGGGAAACTTCTGATATAAAAAAGGACTGTTTATATCCCCGTACGAACGAATATTAATAATCAATCAAATAAATAAACAAAATGAAGGGGACAAGTACCTGAGCACAAACTCAAGCAAAGGAATAATTCTACTTTGACAAGCATAACAGAAGACAAAAGATTCAGAAAAGATAAAAAAAAATTAAAAAATACTTATTGAGAGATGCAATACATATACCATACCTAAATTATAAATTGTAATAAATAAAACCATCCTAAGTACATAACTATATAACAATGCTTACCAGTTCTGTTTCTGAAGAACCTATGTGCCTCAAGAAAAGCAGCCTCATGTGTCCCTTCCCATGAGGGATTTAATCGTAAAAAAACCCAGGCCTACAAGAGAAAATTTCCAAGTCTCTAAACAAGAATAAATATAAATGGAATAATTATATAAAGCAAAAAATCTGAATTATACACAATAAGGACAGTACTACTTACAAACCAATAACACCTACTTTAAGCATTACATAAATGCTGAACTCTGTCTGCATAACATACAAATGAGGAGAGGATAATAGTTCATACAATAAATCAGGAGGAATGTGTCGCAGAGTTGCTGGATGTTCAGTCACCTGTAAAGGAATAAGTAATTAATCACAGAGGATATTAAAATTCAAGTACTAATCATGGTACTATAATACTAGGAAGAACCTCTCAGTGAAATTAAAAGGTCTGTACTAATGGAATATTTGATAAATCCAAATTTAGGAGAGTGGCCACACCTCAGCTCTTTAAAAACTATTCACCTGACAGATTTTCATTACACACATAATATGTAGATGTAGCCATTTGAGATCTAAGATAATTTGGATTACAGTCACTACCCAACTGACAAACAAGTTATGTTTTGCATGGCTATTCATATCTTGAATTGTTTGTAAGTTGGTTTTTAACATCATTGTAAAGGCACTGTAATCTTCACGCCTATTTGAATATGATATAAACTCTGCAGGTTACTCAATAAATACACAAGTGCAGTTTATTTCCAATGAAAACCTTCTGAAAGTAAAGTAAAAAATATGCCAAAGAAATCAAGTTTTCTGCACAGCACATAATGCTATATGAGCCATATCAATGAAACTTTCAGCCATGGCCTGGTGGTGGCCTGTCCTATAGTGTTGCCAGATGAACGATCATGGCTGACTTTAACCTTAAATAAAATCATAACCACTGAGGCTAGAGGGCTGCATTTTGATATGTTCCATGACTGGAGGGTGGATGATCAACACACCAATTTGAAGCCTTCTAGCCTTTGTAGTTTTTAAAATTTTCCAAAAAAAGTGTGGATGGTAAGACAAACCCATCTCAATATATACTTTTACAGAAAACTGAAAAAAAATGTGGCAGCAAAAAGAAACATATCTTGCCCATATAATTGTGTATTACCATGTGTCCTGCAATCCTTAAAATTTTTTCCCAAAAATTATTTCATCATATATCATACGGTATGCATTACCAGATGAATTTTTGGCAGATTATAAGAGGCTATGCTTATAAATGTGAGTTTCATTTCAATTGTACTATGCTAGGCTTCCTATGCCTGTCCAAGTTGGCTTTTAACTAATAAATAGGCCTACATATAGGCAAAAGTTCTGTAGGTTAAATGCAAATTTTCATACATTCACACAATTTTAACAAATTTATGGCTTGTCTAAGAATTTCTTATATTTAAGAAACAATTGCTGTTGGGTGCAAGACACTGGTATAAACAACAGCAAGTACTGGTATAAATAAACAGCCTAATCAAGAGACAGCTGTTTGCATGTGTTATAGTCATTAACTTATTAAAAACTTGGTATGTAATTTTCAATACAGAAGATTATTATTATTAATAGGGCTTAGTTTTTCCAGACCGCAATACAGAAGAAAGTGTAAAGAAAGTATGCAACTAAATTTAAGGTTGCAGCTGTGGCTAAGAAATTAATGATGTGCACGACACAAAATATTTTGGAAGAGGTAAATACAATATCTGACACTTTCTTGATATCTATTGTATTTATAAAAAAAGTATTTCTTAAACACAGCTTTGTTAACTTACAAAACAATGTATTTCCGAAATATGTTTCATTTAGCAACAAATGGAAGTACGGTGGTTCCCTGTATTCACATGGGGATGCGTACCAGACCCCCCTGTGAATAGTTAGAACCCGCGAATAGTTGGATTCCCTATAAAAATGCTGAAAACAGCCTATTTTGTTAGTTAAAACTTAAGAAAAACCCACTAAATGTCAAGACCTGCTGGTTTTATATGTTAGGAAAAATACAAATTACTTTTCAAATTTGCTATTGTTCCTACACAGTCTATACATAGGAAACTTACCCATTGGAGGGTAGAGTCTGACTAGATAGGTTCTACCCACCTAAGAATACCTTCCTAGTCTGGCAGAGCTGAGGAAGGAATCCCACACCTCAAGCTTACTGGACATATGAGATGTTGCAACTACTAGACTACTGGGCTAAATGTAATGACGTGCATCTTTACATCAAAAGAAAAAGGCTTGGAAGACCCCAAGAGTGTTGGAGACAATAAAATATGCTATTAAGACCAACAGGTTTGTTTTATCGTCTATCCCTCTCTCCCTTTGCCTAGAGAGATGGGGGGGGGACATGTTTCCAAACCATCTACGCAAGATGAAGGACAGGATGCCCTCTTTATGTAGTCACCTGTAAACTTGTCCATCCAGCATGTGACAGCTCACTACTTGTCTCTTTGTCTAAAGAGAGAGACAAGTAAAACAGAGAAGGGAGATGGTCAGTCAATCACAAAACTTCTCTCCCACTTACCAAATACCTGGAATGAGATGCATGTGTACCATAAGGGAGCTGGATGAACCACACAACATTTTGGGCAGCCACCAAAAGATCCAAGGAAAAGCATGTCCAAAGACTTACGGGAAAGTCCTGCAGGTGCTACAAGGTAAATGTGGTCTGGTGCAATTACATACCTACCTGTACTACCTACTGAACCAACAGGTTCTTCCAGAATGCGGGGGATAGGGAGATACCCCCAACTTTGTGATCTCTTGCCCAGACCGAACTCCTATTTACCTAACGAAACTTGAAAGAGATGTGCTTTTGGACAACTTTCCCTTGGCCAAGTCAGTACAACTGAAGAGGCATCAACACTCAAGCCTGAGATGCCGAGTTCTCTTAAGGTAGTACTGCACCACTCTATCCGGACAAAGTAGCGTCTCGTTCTGACCATTCCTACAAAATCCTTCAGGAAGGATTGAAAAAGGCTCGAATCTGGAGTCAGGACCTATGAAGTCTAAGTCTCAATTACAAATTCTGGGGACAACTTCAGCATAACAGATAGCCGTCCCATCGAGTGCTTTGCATAGAAGGCCATGAAGTTTGCCTACTCTCTTTGCCAAACCTAGGATATGCAAAGAAAAAACAATCTTAAGAGTTAGAATTCTGTCTGAAGACCCTCTCAACAGCTTGTACAGTGTACGAGCTAGGCTTCTTAAGATGACTATCACAACATACTAGGGGGCCTGAGTTCCCTAGGTGGGAAAGACAGTTCAAAACTTCTCAAAAGTACCATAAAGTTCTCTTACGGGGATGAAAGATCTATTTCCTTCAACCAATTACCCTATGATGAAAGGTTTTTAAAAATTCCTAGAATTTTAAAGCTTTTTAACATTAATGTTTACTACTTGGTTGTAATTTTACACTTTATCACCTAAGATTGAGGTATTACTTTATCAGTTTTCTGACTAAATATTTTAGGATGCTAGTTTAAAGTATATTTGGTATTTTAACTATTAAAATAGGGAGTTATACATATATAGTACACATGTATACAGGCAGTCCTCGGGTTATGATGGTCTCAACCTACGATGTTTTGTGGTTCAATGCAGTTGTTTATTTCTTAACACCATAGATGATCAAATAATTCATAAAGGTGACTCTTCTGATGGCAGTGCTTGTAAGAAAATTAAAGCAATCACCATGGAAACGAAATCACACATTGGGAAATGCTCTGAAAAGGGTGAAACACCTATGGACATTGGCCGTGGATTAGACCTAAGCCATTTGACTATGGCCACAATTATCAAAGACAAAGGCTGCATTCCTGAAAAAATAATCGGCTGCTATGCACTCCACTGTGATTGCAAAGCAGGGTGGTCTGATGGGTTATGAAGTGTCATCAGGAAAGATTTGCTTTACCAGGTGTTCACACTGCTAAGCATTCATGGAGATTACTTTCTCAAAATTCACAGACTCAAAAATTTGCAGATTTTTGTTGTTGTTGAGCATAGCTATAAATACAAGCAAAAATTTGGCGACTTGCAGGCTTTTCCCATCAATAAATATTTACTGATTAGTGGCTTTTGATGTTACTTTCATGCCTAAATACATTTATATGATGCAAAAATGATTTACTAATTTTTAAATATTAATATTGATTAATACTGTATTAAGTTTAATAAGAATAAATGATATTAAAAAAGAAAAATAATAATTCTCTCTCTCTCTTACTTAGATGTATATTTTTTGTATGATAAATAAATTATTTAATATTTTTCAAATATTAATATTAATGTAAACAGCAAAAGTAATATTAATTCATTAAAGAAAATACTATAATTAATTAGTCAGATTTTAGTTTATAAATTAATGAATAATGTAAAATTTTAAGGGAATACAGACATATCATCCATCATCTTTTGCTGAGAGATTTGGAGAGAGGGGGAAGGGTGAGCCTGTCAGTTAAGAAACCTGACAGCCTATGGTCTGGTATGCATCCTCCGTAGAGGGGGTTCTAAGTATTTGTGGATTTTAACTATTCATGGGGGGGGGTTCTCGTACGCATCCCCCACAAATACAGGGGGTGCATGTATTAGGCATGAGGTGACTTCTCTAATCCCAATTAAACTCCCTAATTAGATCTGGATTCTCCACATGGATCCCACAGACCTTCACTCAGGTGCTTAAGGAGGCCAGCCGGAACCCTTATATATGGTGGTATAGGGCAAAAAATGCAGTCATGAAAAAATTCATGGAGCTTCATATGGCAATTGAGAATACATACACGAAATATTTCGTCAAAATTCCTCTTACTTTCGTAGTTACAGGGTAATTAGTTAACGTAACTCAATAAGCCTAAAACATTGATCCGTACAAGAAAATGCAATATTTCTTCTATCATCATAAATTTTCATAATTATTGTCAAAGAAATTGGGAGAAATGGCATCTGTAGACATTCCCCGAGTCGAGAAGGGAGACTTCACTTCAGTCAGCTATCAGTGTGAGCACAAACTTCAAGTAGTCTACACATTTGATTTCACCTCTAACATTCGCTTGCTTTTACGTATGTTTATGTATGTTTTGGCAAGAATTTCATCATGCCAATGAGGAAAAGACGAGGAAAACATCTCGCTAACATACAGACGAAGAAAAATTGCTCAAGTATTATTACAGAATATCATAATATACGCGTAGTTAGTGAAGAGAGAGGGGAGGGTTGCGTAGTAAGGGTTGTGTAGTAACGCCCCCGTCTTGCCTGACAGCACACGTCACACTGTGCCCAAGGCTACGATCTTTGAGCAAAGAGATCTTCTTTTATGATAAATAACAAAGTTTTGGTTTTTAATACCCAAAATGGAATATGAAATTCATAATAATCATGATTTATTAAATTGCCTTTGTAAAAAGAGAGTACACCTTCGAGTTTCACCTCTGACATTCTCTTGCATTTACTTTTGTTTATCTTTGTTTCGGCAAGAACTTCATCATGCCAAAGAGGAAAATACAAGGAAAACATCTCGCTAACATACAGAAGAAGAAAATTCGCTGTAATAAGCCGAGTTAGTGAAGGGGAGAGAGAGAGAGTTGCGTAGGAAGGAGTGCCCCATCTTGCCTGATGCAGTGCCCCAGGCTACGATATATGAGCAAAGGGATCATCATTTATGATTAAATTATGATAAATAAAATAGTTTTGGTTTATTAATACACAAAAAAAAAATATACATTCATAATAATAATTATTTATTAACATTGTCTTTATAGAAATACGAAGGAAAACTTTGAACGCCCGTATCTCAAAACTATACTTATTGACCTTCAAAATCTATCTTCTCACTTAGTTTTAAAGCTATAACATTGGAATTTGGTATATAACTCAGAAAGACATTATAGAACAATCAAATAGAGCACTTTTTTCCAATTTTTTTTTCGTCTTTTTTTTATACATTTTTTCTCCTGATTTATAGGGTTTATTTTTTTTCCATATTGAAAAATTCATATCTAGCAAAAAAATATCTTTTAGAAAAAAAACTCCTCATTCGATTGGAGGTCTACATCAGGTGTATATATGATAGTAATCCTAGGTCTTAATATTAAATATCAAGGGAGGAGATAGAATTTGAAAAATGGTTATTTCTGGGCTCAGCTCGTGTCGCTGCGCGAAATATCCTTTAATCTATTATTTCTAGGGTAAATGGTTACTAACACATACCAGAGAATAAATAAATAAAGAAAAAGGTCAGTATAACTGACTCGCTCACCCTCCAAGAGGGTGTCGGTATGAACACTAGGCGAGTGAGACCACTACCACGAGCCAAATGCCAATAGAAATCTCCCACTACAAAAACCCTCCAAGAGGAGAGCCGACCCACAGAGTGAGCAGCTCGTACTACTACTACTCCATCCCATGCTGCCGACTGCTGCGCCTCTGGTGGACATCCTTTTCAGTTAGCGCACACGAGTCACACGTGCTATTTTTCTCTCTGTGTTTTTTGTGCCCTTTCGTTGGATTTATCTATAATGGAGCGTGCAGCTATCGCAGCAGCTAAGTTAAGTACTCAGTATTTATGGTTAGTTGGTTGGTTTTTTCCGGCCCTGAGACAGTATTTGCCATTTTTTAGGTATAAATACGTACTCTGGGTCGGAAGCATGGCAGCATGGTTCTGCCGCGTGGTGGGTTCGTTCTTGGTCTCCCATACCTAGAAACATCCCCTTATCTATGTACGCTCTATATTAATTATCCGTTTTACTTAGGGTACTGTCTACTCAGGTTTGTCATGCATGCATGTCTTTTACCTTATGTAGGCTTCTTCTTTCCAGACCCTAGTCCCGGCTCTTAGTATCGGCCTCTGACTAGCTTTGAGTGGTAGACTTTCCTTCGGGTTAGTCGTACACTCCTGGATTTTTTCTCCTACTATATTGTTTTCTTTCTTTTAATTTTATTTATTTGTACCATGTATTTTGTATGGTTAGGTTAGTTAGGCGTCTGGCTTAGCCTAGGTCCTGGCTCATTGAGCCTATACTACCGCTCATCAGTTCGGTTGCTTCCCTATAGCATCTCTCTGATCAGTTGGTTTTGGCCCAGTGGGCCTTTATGCTACTGCTTTTCAGTTCAGTTGCTTCCCGATAGCATCTCTCTGATCAGTTGGTTTGTCCTAGGCTTAGTTGTTTTGTTTTGCTCTTAGCCGCCTCGTGGTCACTACGCGATCACGAGACAGCCAGACGACCTGCCCAGTCACCTTCCCCCCCCTCCCGCTCTTCCATAGAAGTCGGGAGGGTGGGTCGGTCTGCCCATGCTCGCTCCACATACCCGAGCCTGCTTCCCTCTCTCCCCCCAGGCGGAGGGGCCAGGGAGACGGGACAGACCCAGACTGGACTCGACCTCTCCGGCTTCTCGGTCCGGCCGGGTGGTAATGTGGTGGGGGGTACTGGCCTTTCCCCCCATCCGTTGCTTCCTTGTCGCTCCGTGTTCGCTCGAGCCTGTATGTCTTCTCGCTCTTTCCCACCTTACTAGGGCTCCTTTCCTGATCGGAGTCCTGGCATCCAGCGGAAAGATGTTAGTCCCACCCAGTAAGAGTGGACCGGAACATACAGTGGTCCCTGCTAACCTTACCGTATTGCCGAGTTACTACACTCCGCTACGCACTGGACTTGGTCCGGTTCGTTTGAGTTTTAGGTTTAAGTGTTATTAGATTAACTATAAGTTTATCTTAAGTACCTCAAACCTTCCCCCCCTCCCTTACGTGTCTTACCGGATCTCTCCGGGATTATAGCCTATTCAGGCGAAGCAGGGGGGGGTTATGCACAAATTTTTTCCGAGCTCCGGCATGCAACGGAGTTCTTCTGTCCTTTAGCCTGTAAGTGATATTCTTTAAGATACTCATGTGTCTTCCCACTTACAGACCACCAACTGTGAGCATCCGGGATGCGCCGCCACACTTCAGGACCCCATGTGGACACGAAGTTTTGCCGGTCCCATGCTCCATGCGCGACTCTGCACGGGGACATCCAGGTCTGGTACCATGAGACGTGTACCATATGTTACGATCTGGTGAGCCAGCTTTTAGAAGGGTAAGTATTCCATCTCCGGTAGCTGCTCCGCTTCTGTTTTAGTGCTTAAGTTTTCATCATTCACTTTAACTTAAGGCATCTAAGTTTAAGTTATACTTTAAGTTTTAGTTTTAAGTGATTCTTAAATCTAATCTACGCCCTCTCTTCCAGGCGCCGGCAGTGAGGGATACCGCACTGGCAACCCTGCGGGCCTGGGTCGGCGGTTTTGGGAAGAACGCCGCCAAGGGTATGCCCTACATCTTAGAGAAGCGGTTGGCGCTGTTTAATCTTCCCCGGAGGCAAGGCGACAGGATACGTCGACCCAGTAGAGGCGGCCCCGACTATCGCCTTCATCCAACAACAGCTGGCTGCCTCATTAACTGACCAAGACCAGGATATCTCCACGGACGTCGCGACTTTAGATATTAATGTGGAACCTATGGTAGGTGTAGACGACCTGTTGGTCGAGGTAGGTAAGGTGGACACCCAAGGGTCACCCTTGGGCGTAACTGTTCTTCTACTCCTGCAACCTCTCCATCCTTCCAAGGCTTTACAGGTGATGAATTGTATACTCCTCCTGACGCTTCGGTTAGACCTAAGGTCAAGGGTCAAGCAGTGAAATCCTTGACTAAGACGTCGTCGTCGTCTAAGAAGACGACTTCGGCGTCATCCTCCTCGCGTAAGTCTCCAGGCTGGGAAGCCCGGAGCAGACAGGTCTAAAGCTTCTAGCTCCGGCTCTAAGTCCTCGAGGAGTAAATCCTCCAGAGAGAGATCTCGCACCCCGGCAGAGTCACCAGTTCCGCTACCCTTGGTTCCGATTCAGAGCCACCCCTCCACCTCCGCAGCAGCTCCGGCCTTGGACGCCAATGCTGGCCTGTTGCAACAGGTGGGCGACCTGGTTGGGTCCCTAAAGAGTAGCATGGAACAAATGATCTCTCGTTTGTCTGATAGGATTACTTCCCAGGACTCCATTATAGCCGGACTGAGAGAAGCCCCTCTAGCCTCCTCCTCCACTTTCAATACGAGTGGAACTCAGCTTCCTCCGTATGACTCGCTACCTCCGTTCTCGATGAACAATCCATGGAGAGTAGCGTCATACGCCCCCTTCCAGGACGGTCTCATTTCTATACTGGAATTTGGAACTCGAAGGATAGAGGACTTCGAGTTCTACCCGGAAGACCTCCAGCCTCCGTTCATAGGCTACGCAAGGCTTACAGCTTCAGCCATGGTTCGGGATGATAGGGTACCAAAGGAGACAGTCCTCTATTCACGAGACCAGGCTCAGAGAGAATGGCTCAGGTGTTTAGAGGACATGGATTGTTCTAATACCAAGATACAACCTTTTAAGAGTCCCTTTACCATTTTCACAATGGATGAGAGTACCCCGCTCCCGTTCCTGACAAAGATCGCGAGGTCTACCATCCCAGCGGCCCAGAAGGGGGAACCCATGCCTCAATTGAAGGAAGCAGATCCCACATCTCCGTTGCTCCCCTCAGTCCGGAGAATTGTGGGAAGACTTGCCGAACACCTTCTCAGCTGGCAAACTCAAACCGGACTGTGCTATGGAGCAGTTTGGTGAAAAGCTACCCAGGCTCCCAGATAGCCTTATTCAGGCTGAATTTGACGCGAAATCGCGATTAGCCAGGTCAATTAACTCTATGGCTATGTCCGAGGTAGCAACCATAGCCTATGGCTCAGAACCGCTTTTTAAACTCATGACCAAAGCCCTGACTCAAACGGTACAGTCGGATATGTTTGAGTTTGCCACTGCTAGAACGAATTGTAGGAAGCATGTCCTACAAGAGGCAACCATTCGACATGAGCCGAATAGGTTACTCTCGTCTAACATCTGGGGAGCAGATCTCTTCCCAGAAGCTATGGTGAAGGAAGTCCAGTCAGAGGCTACGAGGCTGAACCAGAGCCTTAAGGACCGTTGGGGCCTTACGGCTAAGAGGAGGCAAGACCTAACACCTAAAGGTAAGGACAGAGGAAACCTAGGCGTTTCCATCCTTACCAGAAAAAGCAGCCACGCTTTCCTCAGCAAGTTCCAGCGGTGCCCTTAGTGCAAACAGCCCAACCTTCCACTTCTAAGGCTCAATCACAACCAATTTATGTGATATCCTCAGCCTCAGCCCTCCACCTCTTACGCCATCTCTCCAGCTTACAATCAAGCCTTCGAGAATCAAGCTTCACAGAAGTATGACCGCTCGGGTAAGGGAGGCAGAGTAAGCGTTCCTTTCGTGGGAGAGGGTCGGGAGGCCCCTTTAATAGGGGAAAGCACTTCAGAGGAGGTCGAGGCGGTTACCAGAACCAATGAAGAACTTCAGGTAGGAGGGAGGCTGTTTCACTTTCCTCCACCGGTGGAACTTCAGCGAATGGGCTCAGAGCATAGTGTCAAAAGGCCTGGGTGGAGCTGGTTGACGAACCCACCTCCATCCAGACCTTTCCGTCAACTTCCTTCCAAGGAATTGACAGAGTACGCAGAGGACCTCCTTCAGAAAGGAGCTATAGCGAGAGTCAAGAGATTAAAATTTCAAGGTCGCTTGTTCAGCGTGCCAAAGAAAGGCTCACAAAAAAGAAGGGTAATCTTAGACTTGTCCCGCTTAAACTTAGCCATCCGCTGCGACAAGTTCAAGATGCTCACGATCTCGCAGGTGCGGACCTTACTTCCCCGTGGGGCCGTCACCACCTCTATCGATCTTACAGACGCCTACTATCATATCCTTATTGCAAGACACTTCCGTCCATATCTGGGTTTCAAGATAGGAGACCAGGCATTCTCCTTCAAGGTAGTTCCCTTCGGACTCAACGTGGCACCCAGGGTGTTCACGAAACTAGCGGAAGTGGTAGTGCAACAACTCAGGTCACAAGGGATTATGGTAGTAGCGTATCTCGACGATTGGTTGATCTGGGCTTCAACAATCGAGGAATGCAACAGAGCTACACTGAAAGTGATTCAGTTCCTGGAATATCTAGGCTTCAAGATAAACAGGGCCAAGTCAAGACTCACTCCAGAGTCAAACTTTCAGTGGCTGGGCATTCAATGGAATCTATCCTCCCATACTCTGTCGATTCCATCAACCAAAAGGAAAGAAATAGCGAAGTCAGTCAAGCAATTTCTAAGTCACAAACTGGCGTCAAGGAGGGCTCAGGAGAGGATCCTGGGTTCTCTCCAGTTTGCATCAGTGACGAACGTCTTAATGAAAGCCAAACTGAAAGACCTAACCAGAATCTGGCGCTCACGAGCAAATGTCAGGTCCAGGGACAAACTATCCTCAGTCCCTCTGATTCTAAAGAATCGACTTCGGCCGTGGGCGAAAGTCAAGAATTTGTCAGTGTCAGTACCCCTTCAGTTCCCTCCACCAGGGATCACCATCCACACAGACGCGTCCTTAAGCGGTTGGGGAGGGTATTCCCAGGTCAAAAAGGTTCAAGGAACTTGGTCACCTCAGTTCAGTCAGTTCCATATAAAGAAACGTACTGGAGGCAATGGCAGTGTTCTTGACTCTAAAAAGGTTGCGCCCACCAAAGTACTCCCACATAAAGCTAGTTCTGGACAGCGCAGTGGTAGTACATTGTATAACAGGGGAGGCTCCAAGTCACGTCATCTAAATCATGTCATGGTAGCCATCTTCTCCCTGGCAGACAAGTTCAGTTGGCATCTCTCCTCCACTCACATAGCTGGAGTGAGAAACGTCATAGCAGACGCGTTATCCCGATCAGTGCCCCTAGAGTCGGAATGGTCACTGGACAACAGTTCGTTCCAATGGATCCTTCAAAGAGTTCCAGGGCTACAAGTGGATCTCTTCGCATCTCAAGCGATCACAAACTGCCGTGTTATGTAGCCCCCAACCTGGACCCTCTGGCCTATGCCCACGGACGCCCTGGCTCTAGACTGGAACAACTGGAAGAAGATTTATGTCTTTCCTCCAGTGAATCTTCTCATGAAAGTTTTAAACAAACTCAGGACATTCAAGGGTCAAGTGGCTCTAGTAGCCCCAGACTGGCCGAAGAGCAATTGGTATCCCCTAATTCTGGAGCTGGGCCTTCGTCCTCTTCGGATCCCCAATCCAGGCTCTCCCAGTCAGTACAAACGAAGACTGTGTTCGCTTCCTCAGGGATTCTCAAAACCCTAACTTTATGGACTTCATGAAGTTTGCGGCAAAAAGAGATGCGAATATTGACCCTCAGAATATTCTCTTCTTGGAATCCGATAAAAGGGATTCAACTTTGAGACAGTATGATGCTGCTGTCAAAAAGTTAGCAATCTTCCTGAGAGAATCAGATATTAGAATCATGACAGTTAATTCAGCTATATCCTTTTCAGATCCTTATTTGAAAAAGGTTTAGCAGCTAGCACGATTACGACAAACAAGTCAGCCTTGAAAAGATATTTCAATTTGGGTTCAACATAGACTTGACGGATTCCTACTTCTCGTCTATTCCTAAGGCATGTGCTAGACTTAGACCTTCTGTAAGGCCTACGTCAGTTTCATGGTTCTTAAACGATGTTCTAAAACTGGCTTCAGAAACCGATAATGACACATGCTCGTTTATAATGCTCTTAAGAAAAACCCTGTTTTTATTAAGCTTAGCTTCAGGAGCAAGAATTTCAGAACTGTCGGCTTTATCCAGAGATCCGGATCATATTCAATTCCTTCCCACAGGGGAAGTCCTACTTTCTCCGGAACGTAGCTTTTTAGCAAAGAATGAAGATCCTTTGATGAGGTGGGAACCTTGGAAGGTACTACCCCTTCCACAAGAGTATCTCTTTGCCCAGTTACAACCTTACGAGCCTTTCTGTCCAGGACCTCCTCATCCTCATCGGGTCCCCTCTTTAGAGGGAAAAAGGTGGAACTTTATCCATTAAAGGCATCAGGCAACAAATCCTGTACTTTATTAAGCAAGCCAATCCTGACTCTTTCCCGAAAGCACATGATGTCAGGGCAGTAGCCACCTCAATTAATTATTTCCAACACATGAACTTCGATGAGTTGAAAAAGTATACCGGATGGAAATCGCCGACAGTGTTCAAACGTCATTACCTTAAGTCCTTGGAAGCTCTGAAATTTTCAGCAGTAGCAGCGGGTAACATAGTTTCCCCTGACTCTAGTTAATTTGTAGTAGAAGATTCAGTCCTCCTTTCTACCTGCCTCACCCAACAGTTCGTCTATTCCTGCCGTGTTCATTTACATTCACCTTGTGTCTTAGCTGCTTTTATGATGATGTAGTGGGTGCCCCTTATTTTTTTGCTAGGGACACTCACAGATGATTATAGATATTGATCTCATGGATGTTACCCCCTTATTTTTATGCTAGGGGATACATCTTATTTATAATGGTTACGGGTTTTGTATATTAAGTCATATACATTCCTTATATATTATCATTGTTGATTAATTTGTTCATTTGATTATTTTAATTGCTATTATATTTTTGATACATGCCTTTACACAGATACCATTTTGTTACATGTAAACCATTTTACCTCTGTACATATGTAAATTACCTTATGATAAGAAACATGATTAGAATTAAGTGTAATTTAAGCATATTTCTAATTTTGTATCACTGTGTATTTGTATCTTTTTAGCATTATATTCTTTTTTTATATTTATTTTCTCTTTTATTTGAGACCTATTCTGATTTATTTTATTACTTTTGTTTACAATCTTGTGCTATTTCTCTGGTACGATTTCGCGCAGCGACACGAGCTGAGCCCAGAAAAGGGATTTTGACGTAAGGAAAAATCTATTTCTGGGCGATTGGCTCGTGTCGCCAGCGAAATCCCACCCTACCCATCCCTTCGCCCAAGATTGTCTGCTAACTTCAGGATGGCCACCAGAGGCGCAGCAGTCGGCAGCATGGGATGGAGTAGTAGTAGTACGAGCTGCTCACTCTGTGGGTCGGCTCTCCTCTTGGAGGGTTTTTGTAGTGGGAGATTTCTATTGGCATTTGGCTCGTGGTAGTGGTCTCACTCGCCTAGTGTTCATACCGACACCCTCTTGGAGGGTGAGCGAGTCAGTTATACTGACCTTTTTCTTTATTTTATTTATTCTCTGGTATGTGTTAGTACATTTACCCTAGAAATAATAGATTAAAGGATATTTCGCTGGCGACACGAGCCAATCGCCCAGAAATAGATTTTTCCTTACGTCAAAATCCCTTTTTCGGGATAAATCGCCCTGGCGTCACAAAACCGAAGGTCAGAGGCAAAAATCATATGCGGTTTGGAGATGTCCCAAGTCACCTTATTAAGTGGTATGAATATCAAAGTCCTGTCCTTAAAAAATGGCATTAACCGGCCGGCCCCATTAAAAGAATGAGAGGTCTAGGCTCTTACTTCGCATGAGAGAAAAATGGAAGTTTTCAACGGTCTGCCCAAAGTTACGTTCCCTCTAAACTCATCTGTACTGTAACCTGTACTGAATCCGGCAAAGAATATCTGTGCCACTACTGTTCAGGTAAACAGGAAGGATCTCATTTTGAACCTAACAAGGCAGGGCTGAAAAACTATTAGAAAGTGAGAAAAAATTGTATATTCACTTCTCTTGAAAATCCCAAAACTGTAAGAATCTATCTTCATCTTCTAATTGAAAGAGGTATTACCAGTCCACTCAGTATCATTCAATTGTTTGTTAACAGCAATTTTCCACTTGTCCTTTTTGCACAGATTACAACTAAAACTTTAGTAAAATATAATTGCCTTTAGCTTTATGATGCTCCCCTACCACCATCAAACCTCGTGAACCAAGGGTCGTAAGTTATAAAGACTATAACCCTGCTTCTAGTCAGACGCTACCAAGACTGTAACTCATACTTTATGTGCCCCCTATGGACTGTTACTTATTTCAAGATAATATACATATCAACATGTCTGCTATATCTTATGACATGCATCTCTTCTCATGACAGAACGAAAAGACAATCTACAAAGAGATATTATGTTTCTACCCCATAAGAGTTATCAAAATATAGTTTTAACAGCACTATATAAATGGTGTAGCACTTTGCATCTTTAATAAAATCCTCACCTGAGTAAGTAGATTGTGTAACAACCACTGTTTGCAGGCATTATCAACCTCTACTACTCCGTATCTTCTTGCTGCTTCATGGTACTGTAGCACAGTCTGGAAATAGTGGTTTATATACTAGAACAATTAGGAATTATACAACATAACAGAAAGTTACAAATATCAATATTCTTCTTAATGAACAATTCCTCAGTAGGACACTGGTAAAAATATATATAACAATACAGTACAGAGTAAGATATTAAATATGTATATAGTGGACCCCTCGTATTCGCGGACTCACACATTCGCGGATTTCTCTCGGGAAAGTTTCCCCGCACTGTTCGCGGAAAATTCGCACATTCGCGGTATTTTTCTATGAGAAATATCCACAAATTCCTGGGGTTTTTTTTATCGATTTCATCATAAAATGCACTTTTTGTGATAAAACTATTAAAAAAAAAAAACAAATATATAAATTTTGAGTGGGTTTTTCTCGAGTTTTAACTAACAAAATAGGCTGTATTTACTGTCTTTATAGGGATTCCAAACATTCGCGGGTTCTAACTATTCACGGGAGGGGGGGGGGGGGGGGGGGGGGGGGGGGGGGGGGGAGGAGGAGGAGGAGGAGGAGGAGGAGGAGGAGGAGGAGGAGGAGGAGGAGGAGGAGGAGGAGGGGGAGGGGGAGGAGGAGGAGGGGGGGGGTTGTTGTTGTTCTGGTATGCATCCCCCGCAAATACGCAGGATCACTGTAGACTATTTCTCTTAACCAACATCAGTATTTTATCAATATTCAGAAAGGGTCATAACCAATCTTTAAGCACTTTGGTTGTGAACCATAGCTATAAATTCACAGAAAATGGGGAAACAATGAGAATACAGTACATATTCTATTACTACTTTGCCATAATTTACAGAAATTAAAGATAAGATCAAATTAATACTATCACATGAAGATTACCTATGATGATAAAATAAGAAGCACACCAAAAATAGTTATTCAACTCTGGGCAGAAAAACTAGTAGGATAAGCAGCAGTTACAAGTAAAGTAGACTTGTCCCGTACAATTAGTTCACCTTCACTTAGCATCTGCAAGTAGTGGCCTATCAGTGTGGATTGTTTATGTATTTTCTTTGAGTGGGTTTATTGTCTACCATTACCTGATAAAGCCTGTGCAAAATACATATTGTTATCTTTATTACGTAAGGGTCCCTGAAAAATTCTGAATGGTACCTGTAAATTGATAGTTTCCAACATAATGCTGGTACACTGCTCAATAAGAGGATCCATCTGTAGAAGTAGGGCAGTAGCCAGCAACGGTATAACTTGGGCAGCTTCAACCAGAATATCATCCTTGTAGAACTGGCCAAGTGCAAGTCGGAGGGCTGCAAAAATCATGAGTAATAGATATTAGTGGTCCCATTTCCCTGGATTTAAACATTAGCTATAACTATGGTAAAAGTTCCAGTTGAATTACAGTACAAAAATATCTAGATCTACGAACACAGGACATTAAAAAAACACCACAGCAAAAAATCTATTTCTGGGCTCAGCTCGTGTCGCTGCGCGAAATATCCTTTAATCTATTATTTCTAGGGTAAATGTACTAACACATACCAGAGAATAAATAAAATAAAGAAAAAGGTCAGTATAACTGACTCGCTCACCCTCCAAGAGGGTGTCGGTATGAACACTAGGCGAGTGAGACCACTACCACGAGCCAAATACCAATAGAAATCTCCAACAACAAAAACCCTCCATGAGGAGTGCCGACCCACAGAGTGAGCAGCTCGCACTACTACTACTCCATCCCATGCTGCCGACTGCTGCGCCTCTAGTGGCCATCCTTTTCAGTTAGCACCTCACGAGCAGACGTGATATTTTTCTCTCTGTGTTTTTTGTGCCCTTTCGTTGGATTTATCTAGAATGGAGCGTGCAGCTATTGCAGCAGCTAAGTTAAGTACTCAGTATTTATGGTTAGTTGGTTTTTTCCGGCCCTCGGTCAGTATTTGCCGTTTTTTAGGTATAAATACGTACTCGGGGTCGGAAGCATGGCAGCATGGTTCTGCCGCGTGGTGGGTTCGTTCTCGGTCTCCCATACCTAGAACATCCCATTCTCTATGTACGCTCTATATTTATTATCCGTTTTACTTAGGGTACTGTCTACTCAAGGTTTGTCATGCATGCATGTCTTTTACCTTATGTAGGCTTCTTCTTTCCAGACCCTAGTCCCGGCTCTTAGTATCGGCCTCTGACTAGCTTTGAGTGGTAGACTTTCCTTCGGGTTAGTCGTACACTCCTGGATTTTTTCTCCTACTTTATTGTTTTCTTTCTTTTATTTTATTTTATTATACCATGTATTTTGTTATGGTTAGGTTAGTTGGGCGTCTGGCTTAGCCTAGGTCCTGGCTCCTTGAGCCTATGCTACCGCTCATCAGTTCGGTTGCTTCCCTATAGCATCTCTCTGATCAGTCGGTTTTGGCCCAGTGGGTCTCTATGCTACCGCTTTTCAGTTCAGTTGCTTCCGCGATAGCATCTCTCTGATCAGTTGGTTGGTCCTAGGTTTAGTTGTTCTTATTTTAGCCTTACCGTCTCGTGGTCACTCCGCGATCACGAGACAGCCAGACGCCTGCCCAGTCCCCTTCCCCCCTCCTCCCGCTCTCCATAGAGTCGGGGGAGGGTGGGGCAGTCTGCCCACGCTCGCTCATCATACCCGAGCATGCCTCCCTCTCTCCCCCCAGGCGGAGGGGCCAGGGAGACGGGGACAGACCCACCCAGACTGGTCGCGACCTCTCCGGCTTCTCGGTCCGGCCCGGTGGTGATGTGATGGGGGGTACTGGCCTTTCCCCCCATCCGTTGCTTCCTTGTCGCTCCGGTTCGCTCGAGCCTGTATGTCTCCTCGCTCTTCCCGACCTTGCTAGGTCTCCTTTCATGATCGGAGTCCTGGCATCCAGCGGGAAGTTGTTTGTCCACCCAGTAGGGTGGACCGGAACATACAGTGGGTCCCTGCTAACCGTACCGTATTGCTGAGTTACTACACTCCGCTACGCACTGGACTTGCTCCGGTTCGTTTGAGTTTTAGGTTTAAGAGTTTTTAGATTAACTATAAGTTTATCTTAAGTACCTTAAACCTCTTCCCCCCTCCCCTACATGTTTTACCGGATTCTCCGGGATTATAGCCTATTCAGGCGGGGCAGGGGGGGGTTATGCTCAAATTTTTTCCGAGCTCCGGCATGCAACGGAGTTCTTCTGTCCTTTAGCCGAGTGTTATTCTTTAAGATACTCATGTGTCTTCCCACTTACAGGCCACCAACTGTGAGCATCCGGGATGCGCCGCCACACTTCAGGACCCATGTGGACACGAAGTTTGCCGGTCCCATGCTCCATGCGCGACTCTGCACGGGGACATCCAGGTCTGGTACCATGAGACGTGTACCATATGTTACGATCTGGTGAGCCAGCTTTTAGAAGGGGTGAGTATTCCATCTCCGGTAGCTGCTCCGCTTCTGTTTTAGTGCTTAAGTTTTTATTATCCACTTTAACTTAAGGCATCTAAGTTTAAGTTATATTTAAGTTTTAGTTTAAGTGATTCTTAAATCTAACCTACGCCCTCTCTTCCAGGCGCCGGCAGTGAAGGATACCGCACTGGCAACCCTGCGGGCCTGGGTCGGCGGTTTTGGGAAGAACGCCGCCAAGGGTATGCCTTACATCTTGGAGAAGCGGTTGGCGCTGTTAATCTTCCCCGGAGGCAAGGCGACAGGATACGTCGACCCAGTAGAGGCGGCCCCTACTATCGCCTTCATCCAACAACAGCTGGCTGCCTCATTAACTGATCAAGACCAGGATATCTCCACAGACGTCGCGACTTTAGATATTAATGTAGAACCTATGGTAGGTGTAGACGACCTGTTGGTCGAGGTAAGTAGGGTGGACACCCAAGGGTCACCCTTGGGTGTGACTGTTTCTTCTACTCCTGCAACCTCTCCATCCTTCCAAGGGTTTACAGGTGATGAATTATATACTCCTCCTGACGCTTCGGTTAGACCTAAGGTCAAGGGTCAAGCAGTGAAATCCTTGTCTAAGACGTCGTCGTCGTCTAAGAAGTCGACTTCGGCGTCATCCTCCTCACGTAAGTCTCCGGCTGCGAATCCCGGAGCAGACAAGTCTAAAACTTCTAGCTCCGGCTCTAAGTCCTCGAGGAGTAAATCCTCCAGAGAGAGATCTCGCACCCCGGCAGAGTCACCAGTTCCGCTACCCTTGGTTCCGATTCAGAGCCACCCCTCCACCTCCGCAGCAGCTCCGGCCTTGGACTCCAATGCTGGCCTGTTGCAACAGGTGGGCGACCTGGTTGGGTCCCTAAAGAGTAGTATGGAGCAAATGATCTCTCGTCTGTCGGATAGGATTACTTCCCAGGACTCCATTATAGCCGGACTGAGAGAAGTCCCTCTAGCCTCTCCTTCACTTTCCAATACGAGTGGAACTCAGCTTCCTCCGTATGACTCGCTACTCCGTTCTCGATGAACAATCCATGGAGAGTAGCGTCATACGCCCCACCCCCTTCCAAGACGGTCTCATTTCCATACCGGAATTTGGAACTCGAAGGATAGAGGACTTCGAGTTCTTCCCGGTAGACCTCCAGCCTCCGTTCATAGGCTACGCAAGGCTTACAGCTTCAGCCATGGTTCGGGATGATAGGGTGCCTAAGGAGACAGTCCTCTATTCACGAGACCAGGCTCAGAGAGAATGGCTCAGATGTTTAGAGGACATGGATTGTTCCAATACCAGGATACAACCTTTCAAGAGTCCCTTTACCATTTTCACAATGGATGAGAGTACCCCGCTCCCGTTCCTGACAAAGATCGCGAGGTCTACCATCCCAGCGGCCCAGAAGGGGGACCCCATGCCTCAATTGAAGGAAGCAGATCCCACATCTCCGTTGCTCCCCTCAGCCGGAGAATTGTGGGAGGACTTGCCAAACACCTTCTCAGCTGGCAAACTCAAACCGGACTGTGCTATGGAGCAGTTTGGTGAAAAGCTACCCAGGCTCCCAGATAGCCTTATTCAGGCTGAATTTGACGCAAAATCGCGACTAGCCAGATCAATTAACTCTATGGCTATGTCCGAGGTAGCAACCATAGCTTATGGCTCAGAACCGCTTTTTAAGCTCATGACCAAAGCACTGACTCAAACGGTACAGTCGGATATGTTTGAGTTTGCCACTGCTAGAACGAATTGTCGGAAGCATGTCCTACAAGAGGCAACCATTCGACATGAACCGAATAGGTTGCTCTCGTCTAACATCTGGGGAGCAGATCTCTTCCCAGAAGCTATGGTGAAGGAAGTTCAGTCAGAAGCTACGAGGCTGAACCAGAGCCTTAAGGACCGTTGGGGCCTTACAGCTAAGAGGAGACAAGACCTAACACCTAAGGGTAAGGGTCGGGGGAAACCTAGGCGCTTCCATCCTTACCAGAAGAAGCAGTCACGCTTTCCTCAGCAAGTTCCAGCGGTGCCCTTAGTGCAAACAGCCCAACCTTCCACCTCTAAGGCTCAATCACAGCCAATTTATGTGATATCCCCTCAACCTCAGCCCTCCACCTCTTACGCCATCTCTCCAGCTTACAATCAAGCCTTCGAGAGTCAAGCTTCACAGAAGTATGACCGCTCGGGTAAGGGAGGCAGAGGTAAGCGTTCCTTTCGTGGGAGAGGATCGGGATGCCCCTTTAACAGGGGAAAGCACTTCAGAGGGGCCGAGGCGGTTACCAGAACCAATGAAGAACTTCAGGTAGGAGGAGGCTGTTCCACTTTCGCCACCGGTGGAACTTCAGCGAATGGGCTCAGAGCATAGTGTCAAAAGGCCTGGGTTGGAGCTGGTTGACGAACCACCTCCATCCAGACCTTTCCGTCAACTTCCTTCCAAGGAATTGACAGAGTACGCAGAGGACCTCCTTCAGAAAGGAGCTATAGTGAGAGTCAAGAGATTAAAATTTCAAGGTCGCTTGTTCAGCGTGCCAAAGAAAGGCTCACAAAAAAGAAGAGTAATCTTAGACTTGTCCCGCTTAAACTTAGCCATCCGCTGCGACAAGTTCAAGATGCTCACGATCTCACAGGTGCGGACCCTACTTCCCCGTGGGGCCGTCACCACCTCTATCGATCTTACAGACGCCTACTATCATATCCCTATTGCAAGACACTTCCGTCCATATCTGGGTTTCAAGATAGGAGACCAGACATTCTCCTTCAAGGTAGTTCCCTTCGGACTCAACGTGGCACCCAGGGTGTTCACGAAACTAGCGGAAGTGGTAGTGCAACAACTCAGATCACAAGGGATTATGGTAGTAGCGTATCTCGACGATTGGTTGATCTGGGCGCCAACAGTCGAGGAATGCAACAGAGCCACACTGAAAGTGATTCAGTTCCTGGAATATCTAGGCTTCAAAATAAACAGGACCAAGTCAAGACTCACTCCAGAGTCAGACTTTCAGTGGCTGGGCATTCAATGGAATCTATCCTCCCATACTCTGTCGATTCCATCAACCAAAAGGAAAGAAATAGCGAAGTCAGTCAAGCAATTTCTAAGTCACAAACTGGCGTCAAGGAGAGCTCAGGAGAGGATCCTGGGTTCTCTCCAGTTTGCATCAGTGACAAACGTCTTAATGAAAGCCAAACTGAAAGACCTAACCAGAATCTGGCGCTCACGAGCAAATGTCAGGTCCAGGGACAAACTATCCTCAGTCCCTCTGATTCTAAAGAATCGACTTCAGCCGTGGGCGAAAGTCAAGAATTTGTCAGTGTCAGTACCCCTTCAGTTCCCTCCACCAGGGATTACTATCCACACAGACGCGTCCTTAAGCGGTTGGGGAGGGTATTCCCAGGCCCAAAAGGTTCAAGGAACTTGGTCACCTCAGTTCAGTCAGTTCCATATAAACGTATTGGAGGCAATGGCAGTGTTCTTGACTCTAAAAAGGTTGCGCCCACCAAAGTACTCCCACATAAAGCTAGTTCTGGACAGCGCAGTGGTAGTACATTGTATAAACAGAGGAGGCTCCAAGTCACGTCATCTAAATCATGTGATGGTAGCCATCTTCTCCCTGGCAGACAAGTTCAGTTGGCATCTCTCCTCCACTCACATAGCTGGAGTGAGAAACGTCATAGCAGACGCATTATCCCGATCAGTACCCCTAGAGTCGGAATGGTCTCTAGACAACAGTTCGTTCCAATGGATCCTTCAAAGAGTCCCAGGGCTACAGGTGGATCTCTTCGCATCCCAAGCGAATCACAAGCTCCCCTGTTACGTAGCCCCCAACCTGGACCCTCTGGCCTATGCCACGGACGCCCTGGCTCTGGACTGGAACAACTGGAAGAAGATTTATGTCTTTCCTCCAGTGAATCTTCTCATGAAAGTGTTAAACAAACTCAGGACGTTCAAGGGTCAAGTGGCTCTAGTAGCCCCAGACTGGCCGAAGAGCAATTGGTATCCCCTAATTCTGGAGCTGGGCCTTCGTCCTCTTCGGATCCCCAATCCCAGGCTCTCCCAGTCAGTACAAACGAAGACTGTGTTCGCTTCCTCAGGGATTCTCAAAACCCTAACTTTATGGATTTCATGAAGTTTGCGGCAAAAAGAGATGCGAATATTGACCCTCAGAATATTCTCTTCTTGGAATCCGATAAAAGGGATTCAACTTTGAGACAGTATGATGCTGCTGTCAAAAAGTTAGCAATCTTCCTGAGAGAATCTGATATTAGAATCATGACAATTAATTCAGCTATATCCTTTTTCAGATCCTTATTTGAAAAAGGTTTAGCAGCTAGCACGATTACGACAAACAAGTCAGCCTTGAAAAAGATATTTCAATTTGGGTTCAACATAGACTTGACGGATTCCTACTTCTCGTCTATTCCTAAGGCATGTGCTAGACTTAGACCTTCTGTAAGGCCTACGTCAGTTTCATGGTTCTTAAACGATGTTCTAAAACTGGCTTCAGAAACCGATAATGACACATGCTCGTAATGCTCTTAAGGAAAACCCTGTTTTTATTAAGCTTAGCTTCAGGAGCAAGAATTTCAGAACTGTCGGCTTTATCCAGAGATCCGGATCATATCCAATTCCTTCCCACAGGGGAAGTACTACTTTCTCCGGAACGTAGCTTTTTAGCAAAGAATGAAGACCCTTTGATGAGGTGGGAACCTTGGAAGGTACTACCCCTTCCACAAGATGTATCTCTTTGCCCAGTTACAACCTTACGAGCCTTTCTGTCCAGGACCTCCTCATCCTCATCGGGTCCCTCTTTAGGAGGGAAAAAGGTGGAACTTTATCCATTAAAGGCATCAGGCAACAAATCCTGTACTTTATTAAGCAAGCCAATCCTGACTCTTTCCCGAAAGCACATGATGTCAGGGCAGTAGCCACCTCAATTAAATTATTCCAACACATGAACTTCGATGAGTTGAAAAATATACCGGATGGAAATCGCCGACAGTGTTCAAACGCCATTACCTTAAGTCCTTGGAAGCTCTGAAATTTTCAGCAGTAGCAGCGGGAAACATAGTTTCCCCTGATTCTAGTTAATTTGTAGTAGAAGATTCAGTCCTCCTTTCTACCTGCTTCACCCAACAGTTCGTCTATTCCTACCGTGTTCATTTACATTCACCTGGTGTCTTAGCTGCTTTGATGATGATGTAGTGGGTGCCCCTTATTTTTTTTGCTAGGGACACTCACAGATGATTATGGATTTTGATCTCATGGATGTTACCCCCTTATTTTTATGCTAGGGGATACATCTCAATTATGATGGTTACGGGTTTTGTATATTAAGTCATATGCATTCCTTACATATTATCATTGTTGTTTAATTTGTTCATTTTTAATTGCTGTTATATATTTTGATACATGCCTTTACACAGATACTATTTTGTTACATGTAAGCCAATTTACCTCTGTACATATGTAATTACCTTATGATAAGAAACATGTTTAGAATTAAGGGTAATTTAAGCATATTTCTATTTTGTATCACTGTGTATTTGTATCTTTTTAGCAATTATACTCTTTTTTATATTTACTTTATTTTTTATTGAGACCTATTCTGTTTTATTTTATTTCTTTTGTTACAATCTTGTGCTATTTCTCTGGTACGATTTCGCGCAGCGACACGAGCTGAGCCCAGAAAAAGGGATTTTGACGTAAGGAAAAATCTATTTCTGGGCGATTGGCTCGTGTCGCCAGCGAAATCCCACCCTACCCATCCCTTCGCCCAAGATTGTCTGCTAACTTCAGATGGCCACTAGAGGCGCAGCAGTCGGCAGCATGGGATGGAGTAGTAGTAGTGCGAGCTGCTCACTCTGTGGGTCGGCACTCCTCATGGAGGGTTTTTGTTGTGGGAGATTTCTATTGGTATTTGGCTCGTGGTAGTGGTCTCACTCGCCTAGTGTTCATACCGACACCCTCTTGGAGGGTGAGCGAGTCAGTTATACTGACCTTTTTCTTTATTTTATTTATTCTCTGGTATGTGTTAGTACATTTACCCTAGAAATAATAGATTAAAGGATATTTCGCTGGCGACACGAGCCAATCGCCCAGAAATAGATTTTTCCTTACGTCAAAATCCCTTTTTTCCTTTGAGGTAAACATGGAATTATCAAACACTATTTACAATAATTTCAAAATATCATAGACACAAACTCTTGTTCTGAGTAACTACTGCACTGCTGCTAAAACCCATAAATATGTAATTATATAACAAGAGCAAACAACTCTCCTAACTGAAACTCTCATCTCAATCCTTAAATGCCTTCATTCCTTGACTGGCTGACCACAGTTATGTAACAATCAAAAGGATATGAGAAGGTAATAAATAAAGTGAGGTTGCTCAGTATCTTCGAGAGTACCAATCTGAATCCTTAACAGTGACTCAGGGAGGTCATGTTTTCCCACAAGAAATCACAGTCAGATAGGCTAGGAATACTGACCAGAGATATGAATATTTCTACCATTCCAACCCACTTGCCAGGACAAAGTCTACCAAAAGCTGTTGGATAATAGACAACTTTGCCTGGATCAAGTGAATGACCTGTACGACAAAATGCTGTGGAACACTGCTATCAAGAGGGAGAAAGGAACAAAGGCTTAAGCCGGTAGGGAGTTTTGTAAGTTATCTGCTGGGGAAAAACTTCTTCAGACACAAGGACAACAACATGTGGCAGTGGGTCATCCTTGAACATTCCACCATTTAATGAGGGGAAAACCTAACCATGAACCAAATGCTTTACCAAGGACAGGCTCATGTCCTTTCTCTCCACTCACTTGATCATTTCACAGCAGGTATATCTTCAGAGTTCCCACATCTGCCAGTTAAAAAAATGATTGTACATACCATTTTCTGTACTACAAGTACCTTCTAGACTGGAAATTTTTTTTTTAATAAAAATAATGAGCAGTAATAATTGGCTTCTCTTTTTGTTGAGACGTACCCCACACTGCTTATGACAAGTTTGGATAGTTAATGTATGAAACACAATGGTTCTATTGTTACGAACATTGCAAAACTACTTAAATAATAATAACAACAGCAAGAAAAGTGATGGAATCCTAAGGAGGCAGGATGCAACCCGGAACCCCACACTATAAAGTCCACCCAGTCAAATAAGATAACTATGATAGACCAAAAGAAAAAATATATTAACAATGTGCCTTGCTCAACACACAAATAGGCAAAGTGACAAGGACTGAAAGGATAAAGCTACCCGATAGGAAGAGCATCAAACACATAGACAAGACAGGATAGAAATACCTGGGAATGATAGGAGAGGATAAAAAACCCAGAGCTGAAGGACACGATCAGGAAAGAATATATACAGAGACTTAAGGCAATACTCAAGTCAAAACTCAGTGCCAGAAACATGATGAAAGTAATAAACACATGGGCAGTACCAGTAATCAGATACAGTGCAGGAGTATGGGCTAGATGAAGGATGAACTCCGCAGCAGAGACCAGAAACTAGGAAACACATGACAATACACAAAATCACTACACCCAAGAGCAAATACAGACAGCCTATACCTAACATGAAAGGAAGGAGGGAGAGGGCTACTAAGCATAGAGGACTGCGTCAACATCAAGAGCAGAGAACTGAGGCAATATCTGAAAACAAGTGAAGACGAGGTTAAGAAGTGCATGGGAAGAAGACCCAGAAATAAACAGACAAGAGAATAAAAAATGGAACAGAGTGATGGGCACAACAAACCAATGCATGGAACAGTACATGAGACAGACTAAAGAACTGGCCAGCAATGAAACATGGCAACGGCTACAGAAGGGAAAACTCAAGAAGGAAACAGAAGGAATGCTATTGGGAGCACTAGGTCAGGCCCTAAGAACCAGATATATCCAAAGAACAATGGATGGAAATAACATCTCACCCATATGCAGGAAGTGCAATATGAAAAACAAGACCAAAAACCACATAGCAAGCAGATGCCCAGCACTCACACAGAACTGTGGTATCAAAAGGAACAAGGTGATATGTGCCAATAGATCAGAGGTGACATTGATTGACAAATTCAAGAAGAAAGTATCACCCACTGACGTTGCAATACTATGGGAGACCAGAGTAGATGAGAAAGAAAGAGAAAAAATGGATAAGTATCAAGACCTGAAAACAGAAATAAGAAGGATATGGGATATGCCCGTGGAAACAGTACCCATGATCATAGGAACACTAGGCACGATCCCAAGATCCCTGAAAAGGAACCTGAAAAAACTCCAGGACTCATGTAGAAGTGTGCTACTAGAAATAGAGCACATAATGAGAAAAGTGATGGACTCCTACTGAGGTAGGATGCAATCCGGAACCCCATACTGTAAAATCCACCCAGTCAAATAGGACTGTGATACCGAGACTAATAATAAAATAATAATAAATAATGAATAATATAATAATAAGTAATAATAAATAAATAATAATATAAAATATAATAATAATAATAATAATAATAATAATAAATAATAATAATAATAACAATAATAATAATAATAATAATAATAAAATAATAATAATAATAATAATAATAAAATAATAATAATAATAATAAAATAATAAAATAATATGCTGGAAGTAAACCCTCTTTTAAACATGTTTTATTAAAAGTAATTGCTGCCTCAGCTGCATTAATTTTATACAGGTTCTTCTCTATTTTTCTAATTATTGCTTTCTCATTGTTGCTTAAACTGGTGAGCAACGCACCGAAGGTTGACATATCTCAATTAGGTAGAACGAATGGATTTTATTGGTAAAAATTTCAGTCGGGGTAGTCAAATTTTAGACTTCATGTCTAAGCCTAAGCAACATGAGAAAAGACTTGAGATCGAACTCCTGCTTGACTCCATCCAACAGCTCGAGACCCGGAATATTGTCCGAACAACAGACGCCCTCCAGCCCCTCCTGCTCGCCGAAGCCCTCACGGAGAGGGGGCCACACACCAGTGGCATCTTCACCCGAGAGATGAAGGAAGCAGCTAAGGAGTTGAAGGCCAAAGAAGACATTACTGTGCGACGGGCAGATAAGACGGCCGCTTTCGTCTTAATAACAACGAAGGAATACCATGAGAAGCTCGACGCTATCCTGTCCGACTCCTCAAAGTTTGAACGTCTCACACGGAACCCTACGGAAGACATCAAAAGGGATGCCAACCGTGTCATCAGTACCATTAATGCCGCAACCAACGCAGTCCACCTTCCGCCCATCCAAGGGGACTTCAGCCTTGGTTACCTCTATGGGAACGTGAAAACCCATAAGGAAGGCAACCCTCTCCGCCCGATTATCAGCCAGACGCCCGCCCCGACTTACGCCTTGGCCAAGCGCCTCAATCAAATTTTGACTCCCTACGTCCCGAGCCGCTATAGCCTGAGTTCATCGGTGGAGTTCCTTGAAGAAATTCGCGACTCCCCCGGCACCGGCATCATAGCATCCCTCGACGTAGAATCCCTATTTACCAACGTTCCCGTCGACGAAACCATTGACATCATCATGGATCGAGTCTACCGAGACCCGTCGACGGCCCCACTCAATATCCCAGAAGCCTCTTTGCGCACCTTGCTGGACATCTGTACGAAGAGGGCCCCCTTCTCCACCCACCGAGGACAGATGTTCCGTCAGAAAGATGGCGTTGCCATGGGCTCTCCTCTGGGAGTCCTTTTTGCCAACTTCTATATGGGCACCGTAGAAGAGAGGGTCTTCGCCCAGAGCCAGCACCCCCGCAAATACGCCCGTTACATAGACGATATCTTCGTGCAAGTCGACACCGAGGATGAGGTAGAAGCCCTACGTCGCCGATTCCAGCAATGCAGCGTGCTAAACTATACAGTCGAGTTTAGCACCAACGATCGGCTCCCCTTCCTCGACGTCCTTATAACGAAGACAGAAGACGGTCTCCGCACTTCTGTCTACACGAAGAAAACTAATTTAGGAATGTGCCTCAACGGGGATAGCGAGTGTCCAGACAGGTTTAAGAACACTACTGTCAGGGCCTTTGTGAAAAGGGCCCTCTCCCATTGTTCCACCTGGCAGGACACACACCTCGAGCTTGATAGAGCTTCACAGATGCTCGTGAATAACGGGTATTCCAATAAGCTCATCAATCGAGAAGTGCGTACCGCCCTCGAAAGATGGTACTCGAACGAGGAACAAGACCCACGACCCCGCCCCACCGAGAACATCACGATATATTATAAGGCCTTCATGCACTCTCAATACCGCGAGGAGGAGAAGGCGATGAAGAAGATCATTAAGGAAAACATCCTCCCCATTGAAGAAGGCAAGATAGTGGACCTTATAATATACTACAAAAACCGTAAAACAAAAGACCTTATCATGAAAAATAACCCCTCACCGCCATCAGGAGACCCCTCAAGCAGACGAACGTAGTATACCAATACATATGCCCCGCCCGAGGATGTCCTGGGAAGTACATTGGAATGACTACCATGCGTCTTGCGAAGAGAATCTCCTGTCATGCCCAAGAAGGGGCTATCAAGAACCACGCCCTCACCGCCCACCGAGACACAATCTCCCGCGACTGTATCATCCGTAACACCAGGATAATAGGGAGAGCACCCGACCCTCGACGTCTGCGCCTCCTGGAGGCGTTACTCATCCAGGAACAAAAGCCCTCCATGAACACGACACAGGAGGCCTTTTTGCTCCCGACCTGCACCCGAAGAAACACTCCAATAACGGCAAACATCACCATATCGCCGCCCGAAAACGCCCCAATCCAAGACGACATTAATACGATGGATAATACCAGCAGTGACATTAATATGATTAATAATACCAGCAGTGACGTCACGCGGCCTTTACCCAATCAAAACGAAGCCCGGCGTGATGATATGCAGCTGCGAAGATCGGCGCGCCTGCTGAGCATGCGATCGGGAGCTGGCTTGAGCCCGCAGCCAGGCAGCCAATGAAAAAGAAGCTCCCCACCCACTAGCCAATGAAAAGGCAGCGGCACGACGCCCCCCGCTGCGCCACCGCAATATAAGCAGCTGGACTCACCTTCTCACTTCAGTCCTTCACCCACCTCCGCCAAGAGGATGTCTGAGGTTTATTCAGACGAAACGTCCGGAAAGGAATAGAAAGAATAGAAAAGAAATAGAATTTAACATAAATTCTATCTGTAATAAACTCTACGGGATATACCCGAAAATTTGACTACCCCGACTGAAATTTTTACCAATAAAATCCATTCGTTCTACCTAATTGAGATATGTCAACCTTCGGTGCGTTGCTCACCAGTTTAAGCAACAATGAGAAAGCAATAATTAGAAAAATAGAGAAGAACCTGTATAAAATTAATGCAGCTGAGGCAGCAATTACTTTTAATAAAACAAATAATAATAATAGTAATAATAATAATAATAATAAAAATATGGAAACTGAAGGAATGATAACAGCGGCACAAGATCAGGTCCTAAGAACCAGATATGTTCAAAGAACGATAGATGGAAAAACATCTTTCCCATATATAGTTAATGCAATATGAAAAATGAAACCATAAACCACATAGCAAGCAAGTGTCCGGCACTTGCACATAACCAGTACAAATAGAGGCATGATTCAGTGGGAAAAGCCCTCCACTGGAGCCTGTGCAAGAAACATCAGCTACCTTGCAGTTATAAGTGGTACAAGCACCAACCTGAAGGAGATAGAAAACGATCAGGCAAAGATCCTCTGGGACTATGGTATCAGAACAGATAGGGTGATACGTGCAGACCAGACGTAACGTTGATTGACAAAATCAAGAAGAAAGTATCACTCGCTGATGTCGCAATACCATGGGACACCAGAGTTGAAGAGAAAGAGAGGGAAAAAATGGATAAGTATCAAGATCTGAAAATAGAAATAAGAAGGATATGGGTTATGCCAGTGGAAATTGTACCCATAATCATAGGAACACTAGGCACATTTCTAAGATACCTGAAAAGGAATCTGGAAAAACTAGAGCCTGAAGTAGCTCCAGGACTCATGCAGAAGAGTGTGATCCTAGAAACGGCGCACATAGTAAGAAAAGTGATGGACTCCTAAGGAGGCAGGATGCAACCGGAACCCCACACTATAAAATACCACCCAGTCGAATCTGAGGACTATGATAGGCCAAAAATTTTTTTTTTTAAATAATAATACATATATACATACACACATATAACACACTTAGACTTATGTCACTACCAAGATCAGAAACTAAAATATATGACAAAGACAGAGAGAGAGAGAGAGAGAGAGAGAGAGAGAGAGAGAGAGAGAGATAGAGAGAGATGGAGAGGATGAGAGAGAGACGAGGAGAGAGAGAGAGAGGAGGAGAGAAGAGAGAGAGAGAGAGAGAGAGAGAGAGAGAGAATTCAAATATTACCTTCAATAGTAATGTTATCATCCAGAATTTCAATTGTAATCTTGGTCTGGTTGGCTTCACTCCAGTTACCAGAAAACATGCTTTGAAAATAAGGGCTCTGAAAACAAAGAAAATAATTTTCATGCACTGCAATTGACAGATTTTTTTTTTATGTTAGGCTGTCCTTGCACAGAATCTTGCAAACATGAAAAGACTTACGTGTACAAGGAAAATACTTTTGAGGCTTTGATAAATAAAAAAAAAAAAACAGGAAGTTAAAAGCAAATGAGAATGTTAACTTTTATAACTTAAAATACAAATGTTTTGGTTATCTAGATTTTTGTTACAATGAGTACATAATTTTGTGGTAATATTATAGAAACCAGATATATTCACTTAGTTTCCCAAAAATAGTCTGCTGGTAATATCTAAATAGTCCGATCCACTTACTTGACACAGGTACACTTTATGTAAGTGCCATTCAGTACCCAAAGCAATAACAGTAACATCAGATGCCCGGCCTTCCTCAAATAATGTTTTGTAAATATATTTTGAGGTTGAGTCAAGTTTTCGCCTGAAATAAACATTTCCTTACTTTAGGATACTTTTTTAAAATGACAAAATATATGAGCATTATTCATAATGTAAAGCAAAAATTAAACTAGTGTACCATTATCACAGGACATCTCCCAATTACAATGTACTGCATCCACCACTTTTAAAATACTTTGTACTATGTACATTACATAAACAGGAACCTGTTTCAAAGCATATATTACATGGTCTATGCAAATAGCAGATTACCATTATCTAAATGAAATTATTACCAGTATTAATAACCTAATTAACAGAATTAAAAGCACTACAGCAGAGGGCTCTCTCACTTCCAAGGGGTGTTTGTTCTGTTTATCAATGTATGTACAGTACAGTAGACCCCGCGTATCCACCGGGGATAGGTACCAGACAAATAGCTATACGTAATCCACAAATACTTAAAACCACTCTAAAAATAACTGCCTAGTTTGATAGTAAAAAAAAAAAAATCCTCTACAAATGCTTATACCTGAGTTTTTCAAGTTTATCACAAAAATCGCATGAAAATTATATGAAAATACAGTAATTTGTGAATATTTCTCGGTGAAAAATACCGCAAATAGGCGAATTTGCGGATAATGGGTATATACTATAACAGTCCATAGAAACATCTGCCAACAGGCAAGTCGGCGAATAGCAGGGGTCAACTGTATATAAAAAAATCTTTGACATAATCTGTTTCAGTTTCTTCAATTATTTTCACTGCCAATGAATTACATTCTATTAATTCTCAAGAGTCATACTTCTTTTAAAACTGATGCCATCAACAATCTTTGGCTGGATAATAATCTACAACCCTGGTATTAGTATCTAAATAGTTGCTCCCCATTACTGTTAAGTAGTTGTAGCAGTCGAAGGGTTTTGGGACTCTAAACATGCTTAACCTTAAAACATACAAAAGCAACCTATACCCACTTAAAAAGCACCTTCATATTTTATTCCAACACAGAGGTATTAAAAAATAAGGTAATGAAAATAAAAAAAAAATCTTGCAGTTCTAAACAAAATTAAGCATAATTGTAAAAGACCAAAATGACCACTCAATGTTTCATAAACAATAATGATATAAGTTGAAAACCAAGGGAAAAGTTAAACAACACTGATCCACAGTTCCAGCAATGAGCTCACCTACTTTATGGTGAAGAGAACACAATACTTACTCATTATCTCTCTAATATTCCAGTCATACAGCATGTGTTAACATCAGTTCTGAATTATTTTATTTATCTAGTAAAGGTCTGTAATGTATTTTTAAAGGAGCAAACAAATATTTGTGCTGTTTGATATAATAATAGCTACTAGTACGTTTATCAATAAAAATGATATTGTAATGATACAATTAAGTTTGTTCATACTTACCTGGCAGATATATATATATATAGCTGTATTTTTCCAAATCCGACAGAAATTTAAACACAAGCAGTGGGAGTCAAGTGGTTAGTACCCATTCCCGCCGCTGGGAGGCGGGTATCAGGAACCATTCCCATTTTCTATTCATAATTTTTATTTCCACTGTCTCCTGAGGGGAGGTGGGTGGGTACTTGACTATATATATCTGCCAGGTAAGTATGAACAAACTTAATTGTATTATTACAATATCATTTTGTTCATGAAACTTACCTGTCAGATATATATATAGCTGAATCCCACCTTTGGTGGTGGGAGTAGACAGAATAGAAGATTTTAGGAAACATATATATGCAGATAATTGATATCTTGGTTCCTTACCTGTTAGCATAGCTGACTTCGTGGTTACTGCCGCGTAAGTCTGCTTGTGCTACTAGAGTTGCCAGCGAGGTAGAGACCTATAAAGCTGGTGCACTCCAGATGATCTGTCAACAGGGGCGAGACCACGACGTGACTAGAGCATTGACCATACAATGAGGGCAACGAAGTAAAACAAAACCACCGAGCATAGCCTACCAAAGGTATCCCACTTAGACTAAGCTAATGCAAGGGAGATCCGCCGCAGGCGGTCAACCCCACAACCATAACACAAGTTAAAAACTCCCCTCACCATTAAAGGATAGGATGAGCGCTACCTCCTGCCCCCAAAACAGTGTCTGCAGCGACGTATGGTCCGAGCGAGTAACAATTTTCGTATGTTGCTTTCACCTCCCGCAGGTAGTGTGAAGCAAACACCGAATTGCTTCGCCAATAAGTGGCGCCCAAAATATCTTTGATTGCCATATTCTTGTGAAAAGCCACCGAAGTAGCAATAGCCCTCAACTCGTGGGCTTTCACTTTTAGAAGCTCCATGTCACTTTCACTACACTTTTCATGGCTTTCTTAACCGTCTTCGACATCGGAAGATCTGGCTTTTTCCCAGAGCACCACAAGTTCTCCGAAGAGCCTCTGCATGCTCTGGTTTTCTGCAAATAAAACTTGAGAGCCCTGACAGGACACAGGACTCTCTCAGGTTCAGCTCCCACTAGCTCCGACAACCCTTTGATCTCAAACGTCCTCGGCCAAGGGTTGGAAGGGTTCTCATTCTTTGCTAAGAACGTAGGGCTTAAGGAACAAACTGCACTATGATCCTTGAACCCAATGTGCTTGCTTATGACTTGTATGAACCAAACAAAAACTTCTTTCAGTTTTCTTCTGAAGATTGAAAAAGAAACCCACAAATTCAATTTGTAACTTGTTTACTTCTAAGTATTTACATTTAGTTTTACTCCACACTCGAGTACTTTCAGGCCCTTCTGTGGCCCATTCTCAAGAGATGTTGGGATGTTAGCCTGGGTCAAGGCCCAGCAGTCTTCTGGAACTTCTTCTCGTTGTGCTGTCATTTATGCGATGGCTGTTCTGGTTTTCTTGAGAGTTGCCAATCCCCTCTTGTCGCTCTGATATCCTGAGCTGATGGTCAATGGGATTCACCCTTGTGGTAAGGGTGTGGTCACCGTAAGTCTGTTGGGCAGGAAACCTAATCTCCAGGTCAGCAGGGTCAATCTTAGCTTCTTTTAATATCAAAGCTCGGCTTATGGGATCTTCTGAGGTAAAACCTTTGTTTCCTTCAATTACTTTGATCTCTCTGATAAGCGCACCTTCTACTACCCTCCTGTGACTAATTTTGTTGCTTTTGTATATAAGCCTACTGTTTTTGAAATCCATCCTATGGTCATTTTCCCAACAATGTCTAGCTATAGCACTCCCCTGAGAGTTAAGCTGTACTGCCCTTCTATGGTTCAGAAAAAGGGCACTCACCAAAGCTAGAAAAATATTTTACAGAGCGAATGTAGAGAGTACATGGAATAAAGAAAACAAGAAAATAGTTGCCCTCCCTTTTATGCCTAAAATGAAACAAATCACTTCAAAAATGAAAGAAAGTCAATATAAATTTGTATATACCTTTGATAATACCTTAAAAAACAAAGTATGTAAAAATAAATTGGAAGGAGAAGACAGTAATACAGATGATGTAGCGGGGGTATACATAATCAATTGCAATAATTGTGGAGACAGATATGTGGGGGAATCAGGTAGGGGAATAAGGACTAGAGTCCAAGAACATAGAAGGGCAGTACAGCTTAACTCTCAGGGGAGTGCTATAGCTAGACATTGTTGGGAAAATGACCATAGGATGGATTTCAAAAACAGTAGGCTTATATACAAAAGCAACAAAATTAGTCACAGGAGGGTAGTAGAAGGTGCGCTTATCAGAGAGATCAAAGTAATTGAAGGAAACAAAGGTTTTACCTCAGAAGATCCCATAAGCCGAGCTTTGATATTAAAAGAAGCTAAGATTGACCCTGCTGACCTGGAGATTAGGTTTCCTGCCCAACAGACTTACGGTGACCACACCCTTACCACAAGGGTGAATCCCATTGACCATCAGCTCAGGATATCAGAGCGACAAGAGGGGATTGGCAACTCTCAAGAAAACCAGAACAGCCATCGCATAAATGACAGCACAACGAGAAGAAGTTCCAGAAGACTGCTGGGCCTTGACCCAGGCTAACATCCCAACATCTCTTGAGAATGGGCCACAGAAGGGCCTGAAAGTACTCGAGTGTGGAGTAAAACTAAATGTAAATACTTAGAAGTAAACAAGTTACAAATTGAATTTGTGGGTTTCTTTTTCAATGACTTGTATTTCGCTAACCCTCTTCGCCGAGCGGTTAGGAAAATGGTCTTCTTAGTAAGATTCCTAAGCGAAGCTAAATGGAGCAGTTCAAATTGACTCGACATGAGAAACTTAAGTACCACGTCTAAGTTCCACGATGGTACTTTCGGTTGGAGAACCTTCACAGTCTCAAATGATCTAATGAGATCATGAATGTCTCTGTCATTCGCTAAGTCGAGTCCTCTATGCCTGAAGACTACAGAAAGCACGCTTCTGTAGCCTTTAATCGTGGGAACGGCTAGTTTCGCTTCTTTCCTAAGGTGAAGAAGGAAATCTGCTATCTGGCTCACAGAGGTTGAGGTGGAGGAAATGCCCTTCTTTCTGCACCAACTTCTAAAGACAGCCCACTTCGATTGGTAAACTGCGATTGAGGAGGGCCTCCTTGCGGTGGCAATCGCCGTTGCCACAGGTCTCGAAAAACCCCTCGCTCTTGCCAACTTCTTGATAGTCTGAACGCAGTCAGACTCAGAGCGGGGAGGTTTTTGTGGTACCTCTCGAAGTGGGGCTATCTGAGTAGATCTTTCCTTAGGGGCAGAGTCTTTGGAAAGTCTACCAGGAAGGACATCACCTCCGTGAACCAGTCGACCGCTGGCCAGAAGGGGGCGATGAGGGTCATTCTCGCTCCCTCTGATGCAGCGAACTTCCTCATCACTTCCCCGAGGATTTTGAATGGGGGAAAAGCGTAAATGTCTAGTCCCGACCAATTCCACACAGTAGGGCGTCTACTGCCACTGCTCCCGGGTCTAGAACTGGGGAGCAATAAAGCGGAAGTCTCTTCGTTCGGGAAGTTGCGAAAATGTCCACATGAGGACGTCCCCACAGCTTCCATAACGCCTGGCATACCTCCTATGATAAGTCCATTCCGTCGGCAGAAGCTGTCCTTGCCGACTGAGAAGGTCCGCTCACACGTTTTCCACGCCTGACACGAATCTTGTCAGAATCGTGACGTTTTGCAACTTCGCCCATATCAGGATATTCTTCGCGATGGCGAACAGAGAAGGAGAGTGAGTTCCCCCCTGTTTCCTGAGGTATGCCAGGGCTGTGGTGTTGTCCGAGTTTATCTGAACCACTTTGTTGGAGACTTCCTCTTGGAAGAACCTTAGAGCAAGGTAAATCGCTGAAAGTTCTTTTAGATTGATGTGCCAGGACACCTGTTCCCCTCTCCAGGTGCCTGACACTTCTCTCCCTCCTAGTGTTGCTCCCCAACCCGTGGAGGACACGTCGGAGAACAACACTAGGTCGGGGTTCCGAAGCTTGAGCGAAAGTCCTTCCACAAGCTTCTTTGGATCCGACCACCATTTGAGGTGCTTTTTCACTTCTTCCGTCAAAAACAAGACCTCTTCTAGATCCTGTTTGCGTGACCAATTGCTTGAGAGGAAGAACTGAAGTGGTCGAAGGTGCAACCTTCCCAGAGAAACAAACTTCTCCGGTGAGGAAATGGTCCCCAGCAGACTCATCCATTCCCTCACCGAGCATGTTTCCTTCCCTAGAAAGGCTGACACTTTGTCTAGGCATTGAAGTTGTCGCCCCTGGGACGGAAAAGCCCGAAAAGCCACTGAGTCCATCTGAATCCCCAGATAGACTAAGGATTGAGAAGGAGTCAGATGCGACTTTTCGAGGTTCACCAGAAGTCCCAGGGACCTCGCTAACGACAAAGTCGTGTGAAGGTCCTTCAGACACCGGTCTTGCGATGAGGCTCAAATAAGCCAGTCGTCTAGGTAGAGAGAGATCCTTATTTCCGCAAGATGGAGCCACCTCGCAACGTTCTTCATAAGAACGGTGAACACCATCGGCGCCGTGCTCAGACCGAAGCAGAGTGCCCTAAACTGGAATACCTTCCCTTTCAGGACAAACCGCAGATATTTTCTTGATCGGGGATGGATGGGGACGTGAAAGTATGCGTCCTGAAGGTCTAATGAGACCATCCAATCCCCCGGTCTTAAGGCTGTTAGCACGGATTGAGGTGTCTCCATCTTGAACTTCTGCTTGGTAACAAAGCGATTTAGACTGCTGACATCCAGAACGGGGCGCCACCCCCCTGACTGCTTCGGCACTAGGAACAGACGGTTGTAAAACCCTGGAGAACTCCGGTCGAAGACCTGCTCCACCCGCCCCCTGCTTCTCGATCATTTGATCTAGTAGATCGTGAAGCACTTTCCGTTTTTCTCCCTAATACGAAGGAGACAAATCCTTTGGTGTCGAAGACAGCGGGGGTAACTTAAGGAAAGGAATTCTGTACCCCTTCTTGACGATGTCCAGAGACCAAGCGTCGGCACCTCTCTCTTCCCAGGCTCTCGCGAAAAGTAGAAGTCTGGCTCCTACCGGTGGCTGAAGGACTTCCCTCTCACTTCTTGCTCTTAGAAGGAGCGGGGGTCTTGCCTCTGAAAGAGCCTCTTCCTCGAGGGGCTGGCTTCGAGGAAGAAGCAGATCGAAAAGGCTTTGATTTCTTCAAAGCAGAGGACCCAGAAGACGAAGTAGTTGTAGGCTTCCTAAAAGACTGCGCCAGAAGGTCTTGGGTTGCTTTCTCCTGGAGACTGGCAGCTATGTCCTTTACCATAGACTGGGGGAAGAGATGTTCTGAGAAAGGCGCGAAAAGAAGATCCGCTTTTTGCGCTGGCGAGACCAACTTTGCGGTAAAATTGCAAAAGAGTGCTCTTTTCTTAAGCAGTCCCGTGCTGAAATGAGCAGCCAATTCCTCAGAACCATCCCTGACGGCCTTGTCCATGCAAGACAATACACTGGACAGCTCCCCAGACTGATGGAATCAGAACTCCTGGACCTGGCATCCAAAACTCCTAGGCACCAGTCAAGAAAATTAAAGACCTCTAGTGTCCTGAAGAGGCCTTTAAGGTGAAAATCAAGCTCACTATGTGTCCAAGAGACTTTGGAAGTAGACAGAAAAGATCTTCTGGTGGCATCCACAATACTACCAAAGTCTCCTTGAGCCGAGGCTGGAAGCTTAACTCTGACGTTTTCTCCCGTCTCGTACCACATACCAGCTTTGCCACAAAGTCTTGAAGGTGGTAAAGCGAAAGAAGTCTTGCCTGAAGCTTTCCTCTTTTCCATCCAATCGTGGACCTTGCGAAAAGCTTGCTTCGTAGAAAGCGACTTCTTCATTTTCACAAAGCCCGAGATTTTAGTAGCTTTGGATGACGAAAACTGAGAGGGAGGAGTACGTGGAGCTTCAGGCTGAAAAGTGTCTGCAAAGACTGACTGTAGCAGACGAGTTAAAACCTTGTAGTCCGTCGAGACTGGAGCCAACTGCTGTTCTTCGTCCACTTCGACGAAAGCGTCACTAATTTCCTCTTCAGACACTGGAGAAGTCGGAGGAAGTAAGGAAGAGTCACGAGCTTTCTCAAAAGAGAAAGAGCGGTGAACAGGAAGAGTTCCTGCTTCCACTTGCGCTTGCGGTGGTGGAAAACTGACGTCCGTAGGCGCGCGCTTGGCGTCCGATGCCAATCTTCTGGCGCCGACTGAAGCGCGCTCGACAGCTACAGGTGCACACCTGGTGTCCACTGGCGCGCGCTGAGCGTCCACTGGCGCGCGCCGAGCGTCCACTGCCGCTCGCTTAACTTGCACCAAATCACGCTCGGCGTCCACTGAAGCGCGCTTGACTTTCACAGAAGCGCGCTCGGCATCTAAAGAAATGCGCTTCCTATCTACATGTTTCGTAGTAGCGGATACAACCGCTTCTCGAGAGCGAGAAACGAATTTCTCACCTCCTCTAGAGAGTTGCTGGGGAGCAGAACGAACTCTAGAGGGAGACTCAAACGGAGAGAGAGACGAGCGAGGAGAGGGAGAGGGAGAACGCCTCGACCTCTTCACAGGAAGATTGTCATCCTTTCTACGGCGACGTGGAACAGTCTCTCTCGAAGAAATAACATCTCGAAGTTGCTGCTGAAGCGACTGGAGAATCTTGCATGTAGGTGAAGCCCCCTTTTCTGGGGAGGGGCTGATCCTGTGAGCAGGCGAGTGGCGAGGGGACGCCTTCTTCCTACTCCCAGGAACCGCCACTTCACGCACCTTAGAGCGACTGCGGCGCTCGAAAGAATCATCTAGGAAAGACTCCGCCTCCGAAGAATCCTTACGCTTCTTCTGCGGAGGAAAAGCAGCAAACGCACTATCAGGCGAAGAGCAAAGTTCCGGAGAACAACTTGGACGTGAAGCGTCCCAAACACGAGCCGTCCTTTTCAGCGGACGTGATGCGGCATGAGAGCTCCACCCCTTGCGCTGGGAGGAAGCTTCCGAAGAGGAAAAGCACTCCTTGAGAAGACGTGCACGCGCACGCTCCTTGGCAGTCTGGGTAGGTTCGTCAGAAGCTGCCGAAGGCATGCCAGATCGGTGGGGGTTCCTCGTAACCCTCCTTCGACTTTCAATATGCTCTCTCCCCATAACCTGGGAGTCAAGCAGAGGTCTAGGTCTAGAGGCGGAATGAGGCCGATCTGATGCACCCTCCACTACACAAGGGGCACTTTCACTGCACTTTTCTTCACTTTTGCTCTCCAGAGCTAACACTTTTGATTCTAAGTTACGAATCGATTCAAGAATTAGCGATAAAGTATTACCTTCTACCGACACTGCTTCCGGGGCTGGAGGCAACACTACAGGGGTAGGAGCATAATCTACAGAAGGAGGGTTAGCAGGAGAATCATTAAAATCTTGCCTACCTGAAACACTCCTGGAGGAAAACCTCCTAAACCTATCTCGCTCAAGTTTCTTAAGATAGGTTTCATACGCCTTCCACTCAGACTCTGTTAATCTTTCACACTCCTTACAACGACTTTCAAACGTACATTCATTCCCCCTGCAAACCTTACAAACAGAATGTGGGTCTACTGAAGCTTTCAGTAGCCTACCTCTACATTCGGACATAGAACAAAATCTAGCGCTAGTTGAACTAGACCCTGACATCTTGATCAAAGAAAAATCAAAACCAAAATCAAATCAATCCAAAGTCAATGTGTGCCAAGCCACTGATCCAATTCAGATACCAAAGAAAAAACCAAAAGGGATACTCAAGTAGCTAGTAAGTTTCCAAAATCTGGACGGAGGTGCTGCAAACGTTGTTTACAGCACCGGCGACAGAAAAATTATGAATAGAAAATGGGAATGGTTCCTGATACCCGCCTCCCAGCGGCGGGAATGGGTACTAACCACCTGACTCCCACTGCGTGTGTCGTAAGTGTTTAAATTTCTGTCGGATTCGGAAAAATACAGCTATATATATATCTGACAGGTAAGTTTCATGAACACTCTAAAAATTATTATAAAAAAATTATGATTTTTTTTATGACAAAAATTGTAAATAAAATAAAGTTTTATACATATATACTTACCAAGTACTTACATAGCTATAGTTTCAACTAGTACAGCCGCTAAAATTTTAAATTTGTGGTAGCAATTCTTTTGTTTTGGTGTACTGTAGGTAACTAGCCTCTGCCCACTTTTGAGAAAGGATCAATTTAGCAAAGAGACTCAATCTGTTTGTGCCTTATGTCCACTAGTAAACATAATGACTTTAAGAATAAAAAATGATATTGTTATAATACAATAAAGTTTCATACATACTTACCTGGCAGATATATACTTAGCTAAGACTCCGTCGTCCCCGACAGAAATTAAAATTTCGCGCCACTCGCTACCGGTAGGTCAGGTGATCTACCTGCCTGCCCTGGGCGGCAGGACTAGGAACCATTCCCGTTTTCTATCATATTTTCTCTCTTCCACCTGTCTCCTGCGGGGAGGCTGGGTGGGCCATTAATCGTATATATCTGCCAGGTAAGTATGTATGAAACTTTATTGTATTATAACAATATCATTTTCATACAATGAACTTACCTGTCAGATATATACTTAGCTGATTGGCACCCTTTGGTGGAGGGTCAGAGACAGCTACTATGGAATAGACAGGTAAACAACATATGTTGTAGGTATAAAAGAAAAACCTTGGTTCCTACCTGATAGGTGGTAGACTTCGTGGCTGTAGCCCGGTAGTCTGCATCACCTCAAGACTTTAGCGAGATATTAGATCTATGGCTAGAGTTCTTGTGGGTCTGTCGATGGGTATATGAACCGCTTACTCGGCAGAGCCTGAAAGGACTTTGTCAATGGGTACTGGACCACTTCTATGACAACACACCTTGTGAAGGAGCATAACCAATCCCGACCACCTGATCCTAACCACCATGTTAGTATATAGAATTGTTCTGAGTTATCCCCGAACTCATTACAAACAACCCATAACTCGAAACGAAAACGCATTCATCCAAAAATTCTCAAAAAAAAATTTTTATACTCCTCTAAAAGATATCACAAGAGTTCCTTACTGAACAACAGTGACTGGCCGCCAGTGCAGCACCGAGCCCTCTTTGTCAGCAGAAATCTAGAACATATGTAGTAGAAGGTATGTACAAAGTTAAGGATTGGTGTTTGCTCCCGTACCCAGTATCGTATCCGCCGATACAAAAGGCCCCAGAGAAAAACATTTCTCGTAGGTCACGCGAACGTCTTTAAGATAGTGAGATGCAAATACCGAATTGCACCTCCAATATGTCGTATCAATGATTTTCTTTAGCGACATATTCTTCTGAAAAGAGAGAGACGTCGCCACTGCTCTAACTTCATGGGCTTTTACTCTTAAAAGTGGAAAAGAGTCGTCAGGACAGAACTTGTGAGCATCTGTAATGACGCTCCTAATGAAGAAAGCTAATGCGTTCTTAGACATGATTCTTGTGGGGTCCTTAATCGAACACCAAAGACTTTGTCTAGAGCCTCCCATTTGTTTCTTTCTTTGTAAGTAGAACTTCAAGGCTCTTACCGGGCAAAGAGACCTTTCTGTTTCTCTCCCTACTAGACTCGATAAGCCTTTGATCTCGAATCTCTTGGGCCAGGGATTCGATGGGTTTTCATTTTTCGCTAGAAAAAGAGTTCTAAACGAGCAGAAGGCCGAGTCTCTGTTAAAGCCGACTTCATCTTCCAGGGCATGAAGTTCCCCAACTCTTTTGGCTGTCGCCAAAGATAGGAGAAACAAGCATTTCCTTGTTATATCCCTGAACGAAGCTACATGGGGAGGCTCAAATCTGTCAGACGAAAGGAACTTGAGAACTACATCCAGGTTCCAGCTGGGAGGAGTTAGTTCCTTAGATTTTGTCGTTTCAAACGATCAATCAAGTCGTGCAAGATCTTTATTCTCAGCAATCTCTAGGCCTCTGTTTCTGAAGACTGCCGAAAGCATGCTCCTGTATCCTTTGATCGTCGATACAGATAAGTGAGAGACCTCTCTCAAGAACAAAAGGAAATCAGCGATTTCAGTTATAGAGGTACTGGAGGAGGACAACTTCTTAGACTTACACCACCTTCTGAATACTCCCACTTCGACTGATAGACTCGTCTAGTGGAAGCTCTGCGGGCTCTAGCGATAGCGAATGCAGCTTCGCGAGAAAAACCCCTCGCTCTGACAAGTCTTTCGATAGTCGAAAGGCAGTCAGCGCGAGAGCGGGGAGGTTTTGATGAAACCTCTCGAAGTGTGGCTGTCTGAGAAGATCCATCCTTTTTGGAAGGGATCTTGGGAAGTCTACTGTCCACTCCAGCTCCTCTGCAAACCAATCTTGTGCTGGCCAAAACGGGGCTATCATCCTTGTCCCGTTGGACGCTACGAACTTTCTCAACACTTGTCCCAGGATTTTGAAAGGGGGGAAAGTGGGAAAGCTTACACGTCCACATGAGACCAGTCTAGCAGGAAGGCGTCGACCACGAGAGCTCTTGGGTCTTCCACCACTGAACAAAAGACTTCCAGCCTTTTGGAAAGGAATGTGGCGAACAGATCTACGTGAGGAGTGCCCCAAAGATCCCAAAGACTCTGACACACCTCTGAATGAAGAGTCCATTCTGTGTGAAGGACCTGGCTTCTCCTGCTCAGTCTGTCCGCCCTCACGTTTCTCGTACCCTGAACAAATCTTGTCAGGAGGGAGATGTTCCTCTGTGAGGTCCAAATTAGCAGATCTCTTGCTATCTCGTATAGAGACACGGAGTGCGTTCCTCCTTGCTTCCGAATGTAGGACAGGGCTGTAGTGTTTTCCACATTCACTTGGACCACACTGTTTGTCACAAAGGGTTCGAAGAACTTTAGCGCCAAGTGAACTGCTAGAAGTTCTTTGCAATTTATGTGCCAGGACACCTGTGCTGCCTTCCAGGTGCCTGACACTTCTCTCGGTCCTAGTGTTGCTCCCCAACCTTTCTCCGATGCGTCTGAATACAACACTCGGCTTGGGTTCGGAACTTCCAGAGAAATTCCCTTGTTCTCTTTTAGAGGGGACAACCACCATTGCAGGTGTGGTTTCATCTCGATTGGAAGGAGAAAACTGTCAGAGAGAAGTCCCGTCTTCCAGTTCCAAGATCTCCTTAGGAAAAACTGAAGAGGACAAAGATGCAGTCTTCCTAGAGGAAAGAACTGTTCGAGCGAGGAAAGGGTGCCTAGAAGGCTTAACCATTCCCTCGCCGAAGTCCGTTCTTTCCCTAAGAAGAGAGAGACTTTTTCCAAGCCTCTCACTATTCTCTCTTGCGAAGGAAATACTCGAAAACCCCGAGAATCCATCTGAATCCCCAGATAGACCAAGTTCTGTCTGGGAATCAGCTGTGACTTCTCGAGGTTCACGAGTAGTCCCAACGCCTTTATCAGGTCTAGGGTCAAAGAAAGGTCCTCCAAACACTGTCTCTCTGTTCTGGCCCTGATGAGCCAATCGTCCAGATATAGAGAGATGTTGACGCCTTTGAGGTGAAGAAACCTCGCCACATTCTTCATCAGGTTTGTGAAGACCTGAGGAGCTGTGGACAGGCCGAAACACAAGGCCCTGAACTGAAAGATCCTTCCCCCCGTCATGAAACGGAGGTACTTCTTCGACGAAGGGTGAATCGGGACATGAAAATAGGCGTCCTGGAGATCCAGCGACACCATCCAATCTCCTTGACGCAAAGCCGCCAGGACTGAGGCCGAAGTCTCCATAGAGAACTTCTCCTTTAGAACGAACTTGTTCAGAGCGCTGACATCTAGTACTGGTCTCCAGCCCCCCGAGGCTTTCGCAACCAGGAAAAGCCGATTGTAAAACCACGGAGAGTTTTGCTCTAGAACTAATTCTATCGCTCTTTTGTCCCACATTTGATTCACCATCAGACGAAGAGTATCCCTCAGTACAGGGTCCCTGTATCTGGCTGACAGTTCCCGCGGAATGGTCGTTAGGGGAGGACTGTCCTGGAAGGGGATAAGATATCCCTTCCTGATTATGGACATCGAAGAGGCGTCCGAGTTTATGAGTGACCAGGCGTCTCCAAATTCGAGAAGCCTGGCACCCACTGGTGTTTGGAGGTTGTCTGTCTCACTTCCCTTTCTTAAAGGGACGGGAAGAAGCTTTACCTCTCCTCTCAGGACCTCTTCTCTTAGAGGGAGCTCTGAAAGGGCTGAACCGTAGAAGTCGGTCCTTTCTTGTCAACCGAAACAAGGGGTCTCTTCTTCCTTGCAGTCTGCAGGAGAAGATCCTGTGTCGCCTTCTCAGTCAGTGATCGAGAAATGTCCTTCACTAACTGAGAAGGAAACAAGAAGTCAGACATGGGAGCGAAAACCAGGGCTGCTCTCTGTGAGGGAGAAACCGCCTTGGTTAAGAAAGAACTAAAAATACTCCTCTTCTTAAGGAGTACCGCTCCAAAAAGAGAGGAGATTTCTCCCGATCCGTCTTGTACTGCCTTGTCAATACAAGAAAGAATACTCAGAATGACTTCGGGGTCTAGACCTTCAGAGTCATGAGCCTTCTTAGACATCACCCCAAGGGACCAGTCTAGGAAATTAAACACTTCCAAAATATGGAAGAGGCCCTTGAGGAGATGATCCGTCTCCGAAATCGCCCAAGACACACGAGCTCCATTCAAAGCGTGTCTCCGTGATGAATCAACCAAGGTTGAAAAGTCCGCTTCGGCTGCCGCTGGTAGAGAAAGGCCCATGTTCTCCCCAGTTCGGTACCAGAAACCTCTCTTGCCAGAAAGTATGGCTGGAGGCATACAGAAGGTGGTTCTGCCCAGATCCTTCTTTGACAACATCCATTTGTCTAAAGACTGTAGCGCTCTCTTCATAGAGATCGTAGGTCTCATCTTCAAGACCGACGAAGACTTTGGTACAACCGCACTCGAAAACAGTGATCGAGGCGAAGGAGGAGCCGCAGGAGTCAAAGAATCTCCGTATTCCTGCAAAAGAAGGTCTGTCAGAACTCTATAGTTAGAGACTCCTTCTCTACCGTTACCCTCTTCTTCCGAATCTCCTTCTACACCTTGTGGAGAATCGGCCTGAAGAACGAGAGGATCTTCATCCCGTTCTCTCTCTACTGGTGACAAGCTCCTACTAGGAGAGGGACTCATAGAGTGAACAGACTCTCTCTCAAGTCTAAAAGAAGTCTCGCGTCTGCTTGACTTCTCACGCCTGGAAAGCTCCTCGCGCTTGGCTGGCGCCTCGCTTGCTTGCTGCGGCGCTTCTCGCTTGGCTGGAGCTTGTTGCCTGGCTGGCATCTCGCGCCTGGCTGACGCCTCGCGCTTGTCTGGCGCCTCACGCAAAGCTGACTCCTCGCGCCTGGCTGGCGTCTCGCGCTTGGCTGAATCCTCGCGCCTGGCTGGTGCCTCGCGCTTGGCTGAATCCTCGCGCCTAACTGGCGCCTCGTGCCTGGCTGGCGCCTCGCACCTGAGCGTATCCTTATCTAGAGCAACTCGCTCGGATAGCTCCTGACGCTTGCACGACTCTTCGCGCCTGGAAGACGTCCCATGTCTGGAGGACGCTTCACGTCTGGCCGGTGAAAGAAGACGAGACTTCTTAATAGGGAGTCTAGCGTCCTTCTTGCGAGGGGGATCCCTCGAAAGAACTCCAACCAAAGAGGCTATCTGCTCTTGTACTGCAAGCAATATCCTCTTGGAAGCCACACCAGCGTCCTCTTCAATAGAAGAAGCAGGAGAACTCGAAGGAGTGCGATCCTCAAATACTGTTCGAGGAGGCGTCGAAACCAGCTTAGCCTTCTTGATAGAAGAAGGAGCTTCCTCCGAGAAGCGTTCCGGGCTCGAGTCGAACGCGCGCTCTTTCCAATGCCTTTTCAGTGGCCTAGAAAGATCCGAGTCCTTCCACCTCGTTTAGGTGAAGGAGAACCGGACGACGAGAAACAATCACCGTAGGACGGCTTCTATTAGAGCGGTCCTGAGCAGACTGTAACGAAACAGAACCTGCTGAAGGGACGCCTGACCGTTGGGGATTCCCCACAACCTCCGTACGACTTTCGACTTTCCTACTCCTCTGGGTATGTGAGTTTGGAAGAGGTCTAGGCCTGGGAGCATCGCAGGGACGGTCAGACGCCCCCTCCACAACACTGGGAACACTCACTTCACTAAGTAATTCACAATCACTTGCCTTACCTTGCATGGCCGCCATCTTTGTCTTCATTTTACGAAGAGTAGCCTTCAGATTGGCGATTTCCGAAGCCGAATCCGAATGCAAAGCCTGTGAGGATTCAGATACATAGGGAGAATCATATTCATTAATAAAAGGAGAGTTAAACTCAGAAAAAGGCTCAATAGGCCTTGTCCTCACACTCCTTTGTGCAGCCCGTCTAATTCTATCCCTCTCTAACTTCTTCAAGTAAGAAGTTAGAGTCTTCCATTCATTAGCATTCAACTTTTCACACTCAATACAGGTGTTAGCCAAAGAACAGTCAAACCCCCTACATTTACGACATACAGTGTGAGGATCAACCGAAGCCTTCGGTATCCTCACCTTGCAGCCTACATTCACACACACTCTCACACTAACACTTGAATCAGACATTCTATCAGAAAAATCAAAAGCAAGTCCAAATCCAGTCCACAGTAGCGAATGCCAAAACAACGATCCAGTACGTCACCAAGAAATCCAATATAGATGATCAAAAAAGTCTTGAAAAGCGAATTCCAGTCAGGAGGTAGTAACAACAATGTTGATACCACCGGCGACAGAGAAAATATGATAGAAAACGGGAATGGTTCTTAGTCCTGCCGCCCAGGGCAGGCAGGTAGATCACCTGACCTACCGGTAGCGAGTGGCGCGAAATTTGAATTTCTGTCGGGGACGACGGAGTCTTAGCTAAGTATATATCTGACAGGTAAGTTCATTGTATGAAAATGACATTTCTATTATAAAATAAAGTTTTATAAACATACTTACTAAGTAATTACACAGCTATAGTTTCAAACTAACGCAGCAGCTAAAAAGTTGAAAATCGCGTTAGTACTTCTTTTGTTTTTGCGTAGGGGACACGGCCCCGCCCACCATTGGGAAGGATAGATACAACACAGCTGAATAGTTCAATTTGTTTATGTACAATGCCCATCAGAAGGGAGGAGTGAAGGCTTTGATTCTGTAATTATTTGATAGGTATGTTTATAAAAGTTTATTTTATTACAAAAATGTAATTTTTATATATACAAAACTTACCAAGTAATTACACAGCTGAATCCCATACATAGTCTGTTGTAAAACCTGAGAGTTAACAGATCTGCTCTGCAAGAGGGATGAAACTTCTCTCGACAGGGCAATGAATCATTCTGAATTTTCCGAGTAGGCTGTCAAAGCTATCAGGGTGGAACGCTCTCAAACGCAATATTGTAGCTTTCTCTCAAGACCTTTATGATCCAAAGTTCTGCCCCTCTTGCTTCCCATTTCAACCAAAATTGGTGGAGCTTGCTCCTACAGGTGCAGAGAGGACTGCCTCTTCACTTTTTAGCAGAGACTTTGGACGGGGATGCCTTAATGGTTCGAGGGGTGAAGCGTACTGTTCCCCTCAATCTAGGGAAGGACCTAGAGACTCCCCTGCCATATAAGGGCTGAGCGCATGTGGAAGGAGAAGGACATGAGCTAGGAGTTGGATCACAGGGTCGCTTGGCTGACTGAGAGAGAAGATCCTGTCCTGATTTCTTCTGCATGTCAGAAGAAACCTGAATCACAGTATTCTCCGGAATCACTGTATCCTCCAGAGGTGAGTAAAGAATGGTGGACCTCTGTGTCCAAGGCACCCCTTTGGTGGTGAAAGAACACCAAAGTTCTCTCTTTTTAAGAATGCCCAACATGAAGAGAGAGGCCAGTTCCAAGGAACCATCCCTGATATCTTTATCCAGGCAGGAAACTATGCCTCACAGGTCCGTAAAAGAATCCTCATCCAGTGCCAATATTCTAACCTAATTGAAGGCTGATCTTCTTGTGGAGTCTATGAGTTCAGAAAAGTCTCCTTGGGCAAAGGCAGACACACCCAAAGAGAGAGCCTCTCCGGTATCATAACAAAGATATCTTCTAGTCGAAAGATGTGACAGTGGAAATAAAAATTAACCTTTCCCTGTTCCCTCTTCTCTGAAAGCCAAAGATTAACTGCCTTCAATGCCTTATGAGCTGAAAAAGAGGGAACTAGCTTGGGCAACTTTCAAGAATCTACTTAATTATCTCTTGTATACGAAGACTGGCTAAGCTGGGGCCGTTGGCAAGAAGGAGTCAGAGAAATTCTTTAGAAAACAGTGAAGAAGTGACTTGTATTCTTATCTCCTTCTTCCTTTTCTTCTGCCAGAGAAACAAGAGACAGCCATACCTTGCAACACTAGGGAAATCAGGTCCGATAGCTGTAGTAGTAGGTTACTGAACACTCACAATCTGATCCAGTGGTGCCAATGGTTGCTCGGGCACTCGTGGGAGCTCTGGCACCAATGGGTGCTCTTATACTAAATTGAGCTCCTGTACTAGAGGGAAATTTCACACCAATGGTCACTCATGTGTTAAAGGGTGCTCTTGTGCCAGTGGGCACTCTAATACTAAGGGAAGATCTGATGCCAATGGGCGCTCTTGAATTACTGAAGACACAGAAGGCAGGACAGAGTCCTCTTCTGCTCAAGAGGGACAAAGAGGCAACAACAGATGCTCAGGGATTTCACGCTTCTTAGAGCTAGATACACATACCAAGGATCCATCTGAAGAAGGGAGCACAGAAGGATAAAGATACAGCGCCAATGGACGCTCAGAACTTTTCCTGTGTCCGACCTCATCAGACTGGCACCCAGAGGACGACTTCCTTGACAAGGATCAAATCTTCAGAGGAGAATATCCTCTTACCACACTGTCCCTCTAACATGTCGTCGTCATGTGAAAAGCATTCTGGGCTGTCCTAGAAGCTGCAAGGACACTAGTCCTCTTGTAACACACTGGCCTTCGTATGGGGGGACAGAAGAAGGTGACACATTATGAGTCCTCCTTTTCAGTGGGCAAAACTCATCTACAAAGTGTCACTGGTGCCTGGGGTACTGGAAAGATGAGACACTTCCTTAGAGACGCCTTCCCAATGGCGCTCTGTTGCGACCTTGGATTTTTCAACAGGACCACTTCAGGGGATGACTGGTCGTGGGCAGACCCACTGACATCCCTTGGGCTGCCAGTGTCCCTCCTCCCAGGTGCTGGGAAGTTTGACAGGGACCTTTGCCTAGGAGAATAAGTGGGATGAACAGCCACCTCCTCCACAACACTAGCACTGGCACTCACTTCACCACCTACATTATCCATTAAGGTCTTGACAGACTTCTCCATCACCTGTAACATAATTGAAAATTTCTGGTCCCCTCGCACTTCGAGGCTGGCAATGGCATCGGGTTCGGGTGCAAGAGAGCCAGGGTTAGGATTAGGTTGAATAGCTGAGGGGGAAGGTTGATCAGGAGAATTAAGAGACATTTCCAGCAGGAATATCCTGACTAGCTAAACGCTTCTTACTGTTAGCCCTAGAAGCTGCTTTCCTCTTCCTACCCCTTTAACTTATTTAAGTGACTGGTTAAAGTTTTCCAAGCTTTAGCATCCCACTGAACAACATTCCCCACAAGTCAAATTAGGAGAGCAAGGTTGACCCCTATAATTGTTGCAAACTGAATGCGAATCATAACACACTTTAATAAGCCTTGTCTGCAATGCCTAGTACCTTGAGAACTAGTATCGGACATGCCAAGATACTAACGAACTCAAAACTAAGACAAAGTCTAATCCAAGGGCAAAATTGACTATTTTGACAAAATAATTCCTGTCTATAACTAAATACTGCCAAAATGGCTACCAAAATATTTCACCAAAACTTCCAAAGTCATCAAACTAGAAGTAAACAAATAAAAAAAATTCTGTTGCAGCTGAACACTGTTGCTTAATTTTCAATACTGAGTTGGTCTCTCTCTCTCCCCTGGTAGTGGGTGGGGGGTATCACCTAGCCAAAACAATATAACGCTACTGTGAATTTTAAAAATTCTAGCTGCCGACAGAGAGAAACTATAGCTATGTAGCTACTTGGTAAGTTGCATACAAAAAATAAAATATTATATTTACTTACCAAGCAATTACATAATCATTCCTACCTCCTCCCCACAGATGAGGATTGCGGCTCAAATAAATTGAAGCTCTGCTGAGTTGTACCTGGCAATCCCAAAAATGGGCAGGTCCTGTTAACCTACACAAGCGATGGTAGGGCCACTGTGAATTTGAATTTTGGACTTCCATGGTAGGCAGATTTCAGCTATGTAATATGTGTTTGGTCAGTAGTGTATATAAAACTTAATTTTATCATAAAAATAAAATTTTTGACACAGGAAAAACCAACCTTTGGTATCTGCTGAGAGTCCACAAAGGTGTTACCCTTATGGTCCCTCCAGGGACCCCATAAGACAGACCAAAAAATATCAAAGAACTCTCTTACAGCTGGTCTTGGCTCTTTCTCCTACCTACAGCAATTACCTTCCATTCACCCTCCTCATACAGATGTGGCAGCAGTGCACAAGTCAGACATGTTTGCCACTACTCACCAGGTCTGGAGAGAAAACACCCACCATAGATTTCCATGCCTTGTTGTCAGGGAAAGCAGGTGGGTTTAAGGACTCAATGCAGCTACCAAAAGTAGGGTTTTCCTAATCCAAAACCTGATTTTCAATAGTGTAGCTACTGTTCATCCTTAAATAAGCATATAATAGAAATTGACGTGAAAAAATAGTACTACAGGCATTCCCCGGTTATCGGTGGGGGTTCTGTTCTAACGACTTGATGCTAAGCGAAAATGATATTTTAATGATAAAATAAAGTTTCACATATACTTACCAAACAATTACATTAGCTGTACGCTTTCTTAATGCTTTCTTACCTGGCAGTCGAAAATTCAAATTCCCGGTGGCGGTGGCGGCGCTGCCATCGTTTGTGTAGGTGATACAGATCCCGCCCACTTTCGGGAATACCCGGTACTGCTGAGCTAAACTCTTCAATTTGTTGAACCACAACGTCCATCTGTGGGGAGGAGGGAGGGCTTTGATTATGTAATGGTTTGGTAAGTATATGTGAAACCTTATTTTATCATTAAAATATAATTTTCACATAAGTGACTTACCAAACAATTACATTAGCCGACTCCACATTACCCGGAAGGTGGGTATATGGACAGCTTTATGAACGAAAAACAATAATCATGTGCTCACATTATAAATAATGTTTGCAGTACCTTACCTTGTGAGAGAGCAGCTACAGGTAGATACTGCCTCTGGTAGGCGCTCTCATCACATGTAGGAGACTTGGCAGTAATGGCCAGGGTCGTCCCTACTAATGGTGGGATTTTTGCAATCATGGAAGTGCACTGATGATTGACAAAAACAACAATAATTTGCCCTTGCCCTGGGCGAAGACCAGATAAAATCCACACAACACCATCACCTAGACTAAAAACCATATGATACCCTTAACCAGATATAAGAACTGGTGGGTACTTCAGGTACATGTACCTCCAGGCTTCCCACAAACTCAAAAAAATGATATTGTTATGATACAATAAAGTTTCATACATACTTACCTGGCAGATATATACATGGGACGACGGAGTCTTAGCTATGTATATATCTGACAGGTAAGTTGATTGTATGAAACCTCAAATTCAAGGCGAGGAGATAGATGAGGGAAAAAACCGGGTCCCCCTATGTTTCCTCTCCCAAAACCATTCCTGCTACAGACAACGGTCCCAATCTAAAGCAGTTTTCGTAAGTAGATTCTACCTCCTTCAAATAGTGCGATGCAAACACCAATTTCGACCTCCAGAATGTTGTTTGCATAATAGAGGATAGAGACATATTTTGTCTGAAAGCCAAAGACGTTGCTACTGCACGAATCTCGTGCGTCTTCACTTTCAGCACCCTAAGAGCATGTTCCTGAGTTTGGGCATGCGCTTCTCTGATCAAACTCCTCAGGAAAAAGGACATTGCATTCTTTGAAAGAGGCCGAGACGGGTCTTTCATTGAGCACCAGAGTCGGTTTGACTCTCCTCTCACAGTTTCTGTCCTAGTCAGGTAGTGTCTGATGGCTCTGACCAGACACAATGTATGTTCCTCATCTTCCGACCCGACTAAGTCTGTTAAGTTCTTTATCTTGAAAGAATGGGACCAAGGATTCGAAGGATCCTCATTTTTAGCAAGGAATCTGTTACATAAGAACAAACTGCATTGCCATGGGCAAAACCCACTTCCTTACTCATCGCCTGCAACTCGCTTACTCTTCCTGCTGTGGCTAAGGCGACTAGGAATAGTGTCTTCCTAGTTACATCTCTCAAGGTTGCCGAATTCAACAGTTCGACTTGGGGACCGTTGAGCCACCTTAAAACTACATCCAAATTCCATTCCACTTTTTCAGGCTTGAAAATCTTGGAGGAACTAAAGGATCTGATCAGGTCACCGATGTCCGTATTTGAGATGTCGAGGCCTCTATGCTTGAAAATAGTTGAAGTGGCCAACTTCTTGGTGTCCCTCGGAAATAACAAAAATTCCGCAATTTCTGTTATAGATGTTTCAGAAGAAGAGATGCTATGTCGTCTGCACCATGACCTAAAGACTCTCCACTTGGACTGGTAGAGCTTAGCAGAAGAGCTTCTTCTGCAGCTAGCAATAGCTTCTGACGCCCTTCACAAAAAACCATTTGCTCTGACCAGGTTCCTGACAGTCTGAATCCTGTCAGGGCCAGAGCAGACAACCCTTGGTGATATCGGTTGAAATGAGGTTGCCTGAGAAGCGATGGATTTTGTGGAAGTAGTCTGGGAAAATCCACCAGCAGATTGAGAAGGTCCGGGAACCACTAGGGTCATTGTCACATTCTGGTGCGATTGAAGCTTGTTTAAGACCTCTCTTATCATCCCGAAGGGAGGAAAAGCGTAAACGTCCAGTCCGGTCCAATCTAGCAGCATCGCATCTGTTCTCCACGCTAGTGGTTCTGGAATCGGAGAACAGAAAATGGGAAGGCGATTGTTCCTCGATGTGGTGAACAGGTCTATTGATGGTCTTCCCCAACGCTTCCAGAGGTCCTGAGACACTCTCGTTCACAGTCCATTCTGTTGGTAACACCTGATTTACCCGACTCGGCTCGTCTGCTATCACGTTCATTCTCCCTTGCACGAATTTTGGAAAAAGGGTGATCCTCTTCTCGTTCGTCCAGGTGAGGAGATCTTTGGCTACCTTGTTGAGAGAGAATGAGTGGGTCCCTCCCTGCTTCCGTACATATGACAACGCTGTGGTGTTGTCCGAGTAGACGGCTATGTTTCTTCCGGTGACTGAAAGGTCGAACGCTTGTAGCCCTAAGAGGATGGCCTTCAATTCCTTCCTATTGATGTGCAAGGTCTTTTCTCGTTCTGTCCACAGACCTGATACTCTCTTGTCTCCTAGGAGGGTTCCCCATCCGCTGTCTGGGGCATCTGAGAAGAACTGCAGGTCGGGGTTCGACACGACTAGGGAAATTCCTTCTTGTAATCTTTCCCTCGAATGCCACCAACGAAGATCTATCTTTATCTCTTCCGTCAGGGGGAAAACTAGTGAGTTCGATTGTGTCTTCCCAAACAAATTTGCTTTCAGGAAGAACTGAAGCGGCCTCATGTGTAGGCGTCCTAACCTGACAAAACTCTCCACTGAAGCCATGGTCCCGAGTAGGCTCATCCATTCGAAAGCTGAGCAGGACGGGCAAACCAGAAATTGCTGGACTGTCGACAGGCAGGACTCTATCCTCTTTGGGGAGAGAAAAACCCGAAAAGCTAGTGAGTCTAGTATCATCCCCAAATAGAGAATCCTCTAAGTTGGAATCAATTGGCACTTCTCCGTGTTTATTAGGATACCCAATTGCTGTGCCAAAGTAAGCGTCTTCTCCAAGTCCTTCACACACTGATGACTGGATCTGGCTCTCAGGAGCCAGTCGTCTAAGTAAAAAGCTGTGTTGATCCCCATCAAATGTAGCCACTTTCCCAGAGGAGCGAGAATCCGAGTAGATACTTGAGGGGCGGTTGACAGACCGAAGCAGAGGGCTCTGAACTGGAAGACTCTCTTCTTGAAGACGAATCTCAGGAACTTCCTGGAGTTCTGATGGATGGGGACATGGAAGTATGCATACTTCATGTCAAGAGACACCATCCAGTCGCCCGGTTGGATGGCTGACATTACCGATCAACTGGTTTCCATTCGGAATTTCGTCTTCCGGAAGAAGAGGTTCAGAGAACTTACGTCCAAAACAGGTCTCCATCCCCTGATGCCTTGGGGACTACGAAGAGCCTGCTGTAAAACCCTGGGGAGTTCGTGTCTGTTACCTCCTCTATGGCCTCTTTGCTGATGAGCTCTTCTACTTCTTTGGCTAAAGCTAAAGCTCTTGTTGATCGTGTCGAGTATGCTGTCAAACAGACAGGTGTATTGGACAGTGGTGGATCCTGCGTAAATGGGATCACATATCCCTCTCAAAGCACCTGTATTACCCACTGTTCTGCTCCTCTTTGACTCCATTCCTCCCAGTAGTCGTGGAGTCTTGCAACCACAGGAGCTGGGAAGGACCTTTCGATCATTTATCTGTCTTAAAGGAAAGTTTCTTGGTAGACTTGGAGGTAGTTCGTAGGTTAGTCCTTGGTCTCTGCTGCCACCTCGACTTACCTCCTCAAAAGGGATGCTTTTGTAGAGGGGAAGCTTTGGCTCCTGTTGCTGGAGGTTCCATAGGTGTTCTCGCTGACTGAGACAGAAGATCATTGGTGGACTTTTTCTTCAAGTCCGACAGTACATGCTTGATGGTTTCTTCTGGAGACAGGTGAGATTTACTCAGGGGGGAGAACAACAAAGCCGGTTTTTGGTTCGTGGTTACTCCTCGAGATGTGAAGGAGCACCACCGTTCTCTCTTCTTGAGTACTCCCATAGTGAATAGGGCGGCTAATTCCCCTGAACCGTCTCTCACTGCCCTGTCTGCACAGGACAACACATTGAGCCAGTCCACAGAAAAATCTTCATCCAGAGACTGGCAATCTTCAATTTTCCTGGCTAATGCTGCAAAAAACTGAAGACTTCGATCACCTTGTATAAGTTCTTCACCAGGTGATCTAACTCGGGTGAAGAAGAGAACAACACTTTCTCAGCCGAGAACGCTGCTCATCTGTGAGAGTCCACAAGGGCCGGAGAAGTCTCCTTGGGAGGAGGCAGAAACTCCCAAAAAAGGAACTTCTCCTGTCACATAAAACCTGTAGGTTTTATTCTGCAGCTTCGACGGAGGGAAGGCGAACGAAACCTTGCCTGACTCCCTCTTCTTAGCAAGCCACTCTTCTACTTCCTTCAGTGCTTTCTTCGAGGACTGAGAAAGAACTGGTTTCGGTAACCCTGAAGGCGCTGATCTCCTATCCTTCACAAACATCGACGGAGGGGAAGAAGGTGAAGCTGGTTCAAAAAAGTCCGGATACATGTGTAAAAGGGACTTTAACAGACTAGAATAAGCAGAAGAGGGCTTCGAATCCTGGTCTTGAGTTTCCTCTTCCGACAGGATGGCCGACCGTCTTCCTCTTCCGTCTGGCTCGTTGTCTTCTTCAAAAACACCATCAATTCTTGAAGTTGATGTTTAAAGGGGCCCAAAGCCGAATCCTCTAGCAAGGGTTTGGCCTTCAAATCATCCTTGGGCGAAGTCGAAGTCGTGGCTGTCATACGGTTCTTCTCCGAAAACAAACGACTGGGAGTCGAAACAACACGAGACGTATGAGGTGAACGAGTGGAAACAGCTCGAGACGAATGAGGCGAACGAGTTGAAACAGCTCGAGACAAATGAGGCAAACTAGTCGAAACTCCTGTCGACACACAATGAGGTAAGTCAACCTGATAGGTGGTAGACTTCGTGGGTGTTTGCCCAGTAGTCTGCATCACCTCAAGAAACTTTAGCGAGATATATGATCTATGGCCAAGAGTTCTTGTGGGTCTGCCGATGGGGTCTTATCCGCTTACTCGGCAGAGCCTGAAAGGACTTTGTCAATGGGTGCTGATCCACTTATATGACAATACACCTTATGAAGGAGCATACAACCAATCCCGACCACCTGATCCTAACCACATGTTAGAAATAAAGATTGTTCCGAGTTATCCCCCGAACTCTTCACAACAACCATAACTCAAAAAGCACAATACGCACACATACATAATTTTCAAAAAAAAAAAAAATTTTATACTCATCTAATTAGATATCACAAGAGTTTCTTACTGAACAACAGAGACGGCCGCCCGTGCAGCACCAAGTCCTTTTTGTTAGAAGAGACTCTAGAACATATCTAAAAAGAAGGTAAGTATATACTTAAGGATTGGTGTTGGCTCCCATACCCAGGATCGTATCCGCCGATACGAAAGGACCCAGAAAAAAATATTTCTCATAGGTCACACGAACGTCTTTCAAGTAATGAGATGCAAATACTGAGTTGCATCTCTAAAATGTCGTATCTATGATGTTTTTAAGTGACATATTCTTTTGAAACGAGAGAGACGTCGCTACTGCTCTCACTTCATGAGCTTTCACTCTCAACAGTCGGAACTCTTCGTCAGGACAGATCTTATGCGCGTCTGTAATGACGTTCCTCACAAAGAATGCAAGAGCATTCTTAGACATCAGTCTTGTGGGGTCTTTTACCGCCCACCAAAGACCCTGTCTAGAGCCTCCCATCTGGTGTTTTCTCTGGAGATAGAATTTTAGAGCTCTCACAGGACATAGAGACCTCTCTTCTTCTCTGCCTACGAGACTCGATAAGCCTTTAACTTCGAATGACTTAGGCCAGGGATTCGTGGGATTCTCATTTTTAGCTAAAAACAGGGTTTTAAACGAGCAAATAGCTGAGTCTCCCTTGAATCCTACTTTATCCTCTAGAGCATGTAATTCACTAACTCTCTTTGCCGTAGCTAGAGATGATAGGAATAGGCATTTTCTAGTAATGTCCCGAAACGAAGCCTGATGAGGAGGTTCGAACCTTTCGGACGACAGGAACTTGAGTACCACGTCCAGGTTCCAGTTAGGAGGGACCGGTTCCTTAGACTTCGTCGTCTCAAATGATCTTATGAGATCGTGGAGATCCTTGTTATCTGCCAGATCTAATCCTCTATTCCTGAAGACTGCCGAAAGCATACTTCTGTATCCCTTTATTGTGGATACCGCTAGATGCGATTCTTCTCTCAGGAATAGAAGGAAATCCACAATTTCCGCTACAGAGGTAGTGGAGGAGGACAACTTCTTAGTTCTGCACCACCTTCTAAAAACCTCCCACTTTGACTGATATACTTGTCTAGTGGAGGTTCTGCGGGCTTTCGCGATTGCGCTTGCAACTTTGCGAGAAAACCCTCTCGCTCTGACGAGTCTTTCGATAGTCGAAAGGCAGTCAGAGCGAGAGCGGGGAGGTTTTGATGATACCTCTGGAAGTGTGGCTGTTTGAGAAGATCCATCCTTCTTGGGAGGGATCTGGGAAAATCTACCATCCACTCCACTACCTCCATGAACCAGTCTTGTGACGGCCAAAAGGGGGCTATCAATGTCATCTTCGTCCCCTTTGAAGCCACAAATTTTCTCAGCACTAGTCCCAGGATTTTGAACGGAGGAAAAGCGTAGACGTCTACGTGAGACCAGTCTAGCAGGAAGGCGTCTACTATCAGAGCTCTGGGGTCTTCCACAACCGAGCAAAAGACTGCCAGCCTTTTGGAAATGAACGTGTCGAAGAGATCCACGTGAGGAGTCCCAAGAGACCAGAGATCTTGGCACACATCTTTGTGTAAGGTCCACTCTGTGTGATGGACCTGGTTCCTCCTGCTGAGCCTGTCCGCCCTCACATTCCTTTCTCCCTGAACGAACCTTGTAAGTAGGGAGATGTTCCTCTGAGACGTCCAAAGTAGAAGATCTTTTGCCAGTTCGTATAGGAACAAGGAGTGAGTCCCTCCTTGTTTCCGAATGTAGGCAAGTGCTGTGGTGTTGTCCACATTTACTTGAACTATTTTGTTCGAAACAAGAGGTTCTAGACTCTTCAGAGCCAGGTGTACGGCGAAGAGCTCTTTGCAGTTTATGTGCCAAGACACCTGTGCTGCTTCCCAGGTGCCTGACACTTCCTTCGAGCCTAATGTTGCTCCCCAACCTTTCTCCGACGCGTCGGAGTACAACACTAGGTCTGGGTTCAGGATTTTCAGGGAGATTCCTTTGTTCTCCTTTAGAGGGGGCAACCACCACTCCAAATGTGGTCTCATTTCCACTGGAATGGGAAAGGCGTCTGAAAGATGTCCGGTCTTCCAACTCCAAGACCTCTTGAGGAAGAATTGAAGAGGGCGTAAATGCAGCCTTCCCAGAGGGAAGAACTGTTCGAGCGAGGAAAGGGTTCCTAGAAGGCTCAGCCATTCCCTCGCCGAAGTCTGTTCCTTCCCTAAGAAGAGAGAGACTACTTGTAAACCTTTTGTGATTCTCTCTTGCGAAGGAAATACTCGAAAACCCCGAGAATCTATCTGAATCCCCAGATAGACTAAGTTCTGTCTGGGGGTCAGTTGTGATTTCTCGAGGTTTACGAGTAATCCCAACGATCTGATCAGGTTCAATGTCAACGTAAGGTCCACCAAGCACTGTCTCTCTGATCTGGCTCTGATGAGCCAATCGTCCAGATACAGAGAGACATTTACACCTTTGAGGTGAAGAAACCTCGCCACATTCTTCATCAGACTTGTGAAGACCTGAGGAGCTGTGGAAAGGCCGAAACACAAGGATCTGAACTGAAAGATCCTTCCCCCCATCATGAAACGGAGGTACTTCTTCGATGAAGGGTGGATCGGGACGTGAAAATAGGCGTCCTGGAGATCCAGAGACACCATCCAATCTCCTTGTCGCATTGACGCAAGAACTGAGGCAGAAGTCTCCATCGAGAACTTCTCCTTCTGAACAAATTTGTTCAGAGAGCTGACGTCTAGTACTGGTCTCCAGCCTCCTGAGGCCTTCGCAACCAGAAAAAGGCGATTGTAAAACCCCGGGGAGTTTTGATCCAGTACTAGTTCTATCGCTCTCTTGTCCCATATCTGATCCACCATCGATCGAAGAGTATCCCTCAGCACAGGATCCTTGTACTTGGCTGACAGTTCCCGCGGTGTTGACGTTAGGGGAGGACTGTCCAGGAAAGGGATACGATATCCCTTCCTTATTACAGACATAGATGAAGCGTCTGTGTTTATACGTGCCCAGGCCTCCACAAATCCCAGGAGCCTGGCACCTACTGGTGCTTGGAGGAGAGAAGCATCATTTTCCCTTTTTAAAGGGACGAAAGGCAGACCTACCTCTCTTCTCAGGAGCCTTCCTTCTTGAGTGAGCTCTGGAGGTAGGGCCACCTCGAAAGGGCTGAACCGATGTACTACTCGGTCCTTTCTTTTCCGTCGCAGTAGCAGGTTTCTTTTTCCTTGCTGACTGAGTAAGAAGGTCTTGAGTCGCCTTCTCAGTTAATGAACGAGAAATGTACCTCACTAACTGAGAAGGGAACAAAAAGTCTGACAATGGAGAGTACAGTAGCGCTGCCCTTTGAGAGTGGGAGACCGCTTTCGTCAAAAAGGCACTATAGACTGTCCTCTTCTTAAGAAGACCTGCTCCAAATAAAGAGGAGATCTCAATCGAGCCATCCTGTACCGCTTTGTCTATACAAGACAAAATACACAGAAGGACTTCTGGTTCGAGTCCTTCAGAATCATGGGCTTTCTTGGACATCACCCCAAGGGACCAATCTAAGAAGTTGAAAACTTCTAATACATGGAAGAGTCCCTTGAGGAGATGATCCAGTTCTGAAATGCCCCAAGTTACGGGCAGAGTTCAAACTTTGTCTTCGTGAAGCGTCGACTAAGGTCGAAAAGTCCGCTTCTGTCGAAGACGGAAGAGAAATGCCCATATTCTCTCCCGTCTGATACCAAATGCCTCGTTTACCAGCTAGTCTCGCTGGGGGCATGCAGAAGACCGTTCTGACCAACTCCTTCGACTTCATCCATGAGTTTAAGGACTGAAGAGCCCTCTTCATCGAAATGGTGGGCTTCATTCTAAGAAAAGACGAAGACTTCTTCGTCTTTGCGCTCGAGAAAAGAGAGCACGGAGAAGGAGGAGCGGCAGGGGTCAAGTCGTCTCCATACTCTTCAAGAAGCAAGGCTGTCAAAACTTTATAGTTCGATAGTCCTTCTCTTCCTTGATACTCGTCTTCCGAGTTTACTTCTAACTCGGGGTCTAGATGAGTCTCCGCTAACAATTCAGGACGTCTTTCCTCTGGGGGAGACAAACTCCTGATAGGAGAGGGACTAAGGGAATGATATTCCTTCCTCTTCAAAGCTTTAATAGAAGCTTCCTTCTTGGAAGGCGCCAACAGCCTAGGCTTCTCTCCATAAAAGGATGACGCCTCCCGCTTGGATGACGCTTCTCGTCCACCAAGCGTCCTGGCTGACGCCTTCCGCTTGTCTGGCTGCTGACGTCTGGATGACGCCTCGCGCCTGGAAGACGCTTCGCTCTCAACTGGCGTCCTAACTGGCGCCAATACCTTGGTTGGAGCCTCGCGCTTATAAGACGCTTTGAATGACGCTTCACGCCTATAAGACGCCTCACGTCTATCTGGCGTTACGTTTCTGCCGTAAGGTTCCCTCAATCTTGATCTTGAAACCGAAGCCTCTGCGGTATGTTTGGAAGCTTCACGTCTGCATGACGCCTCTCGATTTGCAGGGGAGAGAGGACGAGTCTTCTTGATTGGAAGCGAAACGTCCTTCTTACGAGGAGGATCCCTCGCTAACACTCCCACCAAAGAGGCTAGCTGTTCCTGCACCGCCATGAGAATCTTCCTGGAAGTTTCTCCCACGTCATCTTCAATCGTGGGAGAAGTAGCAGGAAAGCGTTCTGCTACGTCCACGTAGGGTGACGCTGACGCCACCTTCGCCTTTTTAATAGACGAGGGAGCTTCATCTGAGAAGCGCTCCGGGCTCGAATCCAATTCAGGTTCTCTCAAATGCCGTTTCAGAGGCCTAGAGAGATCCGAATCCTTCCACCCTCGTTTAGGTGAGGGAGAGGGAGAGGATGAGAAACACTCTCGCAGGACGCTTTTTCTAAAGCGTCCCTGAGCAGCCTGCTGAAAGGATGTCTGACCGTTGGGGATTCCCCACGACCTCCTTAAGGCTTTCGACTTTCCTTCTCCTCTGGGCATGGGAGCTTGGAAGAGGTCTAGGCCTGGGAGCGTCGCAGGGACGATCAAACGCCCCCTCCACAACACTGGGAGAACTCACTTCACTGTAATGATCACTTTCACTAGCCTTACCTTGTAAGTCCGCCATTTTGGACTTCATCTGATGAATCGTAGCCTTCAGATCGGCGATTTCCGAGGCCGATTTAGAAAGTAAAGCTTGTGAATTTGACATATAGGGAGAATCCAACTCATCAGGATTAGAAATAGGATCAATAAAAGGCTCAATAGGCCTTGTACTCACACCTTTCAAACGTCTAACCCTATCCCTCTCTAACTTCTTCAAATAAGAAGTTAAAGTCTTCCATTCTTCTGCATTTAATCCCTCACATTCATGACAGGTATTAGTAGAAGAGCACTGAAACCCCCTACATTTACGACATACAGTGTGAGGATCAACCGAAGCCTTCGGTATCCTCACCCTGCAGCCTACATTCACACACATTCTCACACTTACATTTGAATCAGACATACTGAGAAAAATCCAAAAAGTAAGTCCAAAATCAGTCCACAGTAGCGAATGCCAAAAACACGATCCAGATACGTCACCAAAAAGCCGAGAAACGATGATCAAAGGATGAAATAAGAATCTAAGTCAGGAGGTAATAACAACAATGTTGATACCACCGGCGACAGAGAAAATATGATAGAAAATGGGAATGGTTCCTAGTCCTGCCGCCCAGGGCAGGCCGGTAGATCACCTGACCTACCTGTAGCGAGTGGCGCGAAATTTGAATTTCTGTCGGGGACGACGGAGTCTTAGCTATGTATATATCTGACAGGTAAGTTGATTGTATGAAATTGAAGAGTTTAGCTCACCAGTATCGGGTATTCCCGAAAGTGGGCGGGATCTGTATCACCTACACAAACGATGGCAGCGCCGCCACCGCTGCCATGAATTTGAATTTTCTACTGCCAGGTAAGAAAACGTTAATAAAGCATACAGCTAATGTAATTGTTTGGTAAGTCACTTATGTGAAAATCGGCGATAACCGATTTCCAGAGCTTATCAGCACCAATACGTAACTAGGAATTGGTACATTTCGGTGCTGAAGATCGCCGGTTTTCAGCACTAGACAAGCCACATAAAACTGTATCGCCGATAACCAGGGAATGCATATATGTATAGCTCAATGATTGAGGATACCAATGACCCCCATGAAAAACCAGTCCACAGGATTAACAATGAAGAAGGACAGAGAAAAAGCCTGTATGTTACATGTATAACTCTAAGGAGACTTAAATAGTATGTTAGGGTTGAGATGCTGGTTAAACATTCCACCCTGACAATTACCAGTAATTGTTACTTTATATCAAATAATAGGTATTCATAATCATACTTTTAAATAATTTACTGTTTTATGCTTTTAACCATGTGCCACTTACTTTTTAGGTGTATTCAGTAAAGAGTCAAAGTCAACATCTTCATCATAATCACTCTCAACTTCTTCCACCTTCCTTTTGCTACCTCCTGTACCAATCATGGTTGAGCCCATGACATTTGTGATGATGTTTCCCATCTCAGTCTGAAATAGAAGAAGAACTAACAGCTCATACGAATCTTTGCATTACTTTTATGTTCCATACATAAAAGCTTTTCCTTCTAATTACTGTATAGTACAGTGGTTCGTGAATAGTTAGAATCCGTGAATGTTTGGAACCCTTATAAAAATGCTAATAACAGCCTATTTCGTTAGTTAAAACTCAAGAAAAACCCACTAAAAATTTTCATAATTGGTTTTTTTAAGTTTTATCACAAAAAGTGCATTTCATGTTGAAATTGATAAAAAAAAAAAAACAGGAATTTGTGGATATTTCTCATAGAAAAATACCGCAAATGTGCGAATTTTCTGCGAATAATGCGGGGAAACGTTCCCGAGAGAAATCCGCAAATGTGAGAGTCTGCAGATCCGGAGAACGCGAATACGGGAGGTCCACTGTACATACCTATACTGCATTCTTTCTGGTACTCTGAAGTGTTAATCAGGAATATTTATCCCTAAAATGTTAGGCCCTGACATTCTTTTGCGCAAGGATTCCGTACCAGAAAGAGCCTCCTTCCATATCACATAACAAACATCAGTGCTGCCTAGGGTATTCTTATTGAAATAAAATATCTATAAGTAGCAACATAAAAATGACATATTTATGATAAAATAAAAATTTTTATATACTTACCAAGTAATTATATAGCTATCGGTTTCTAGTATCAGCCCCTAAAATTTTTAATTTGCAATAGCGATTCTTTTGTTTTTGGTGTAGGTAACTAATCCCATCCACTTCTGGGAAGAAGAGGAACAACTGAGCCAGGTGTTTCAATTGGTTTATGCCCTAATATCAATGTAAGGGAAGGAGGGAGGACTCCCACTCTATAATTTATACGTAAATAAAATAACAATTTGTCAAAAATTGTATTTTTCCTAACTATACAAACCTGAGGTCCTTTACAATAGGAAGGTAACTAGCGGCAGCTGGAACAGTCGTAAGCTTTGGTAGTTAACTGCTTGTCTGACAGTGCGCGCACGCGCGACTGGGAGGTGAAAAACCACTTTGCTTTAGGCCCAGGAAAACGCAGAGTGAGGGGTGGTATGAGGTGAGACCTCAGGTTTGTATAGTTATGAAAAATGATATTGTAATGATACAATTAAGTTTGTTCATACTTACCTGGCAGATATATATATAGCTGTATTTTTCCGAATCCGACAGAAATTTAAACACTTACGACACACGCAGTGGGAGTCAGGTGTTTAGTACCCATTCCCGCCGCTGGGAGGCGGGTATCAGGAATCATTCCCATTTTCTATTCATAATTTTTATTTCCACTGTCTCCTGAGGGGAGGTGGGTGGGTACTTGATTACAGTAGACCCTTGACTCACGAACACAATCCGTTCCTAGACCTTGGTCGTGTTCCAAATTGTTCGTGACTCGGAGCTAATTTCCCCATAAGGTTTAATGGGAATAATATTAATTGGTTCTCGACCCCTACGAACCAATATATATTATGTATATTTTGCCTTATTTTACACAGATAATGTAAAAGTCAGTGTAAAAAACCTTAATATATCTAATAATATAATTTAAAATGGTAAACTAACACTATAAAAACGTTTGTAAAGTGAACACTTACTATGACTGGCGAGACTTCTGGCTTGACGGACAAGAGAAGAGGAGGGTGGTGGGTGGGGAGGAGGTTATTGTGCGGAAAGGAGACCCTCCCCCATCCAGGTCGGGGAGATCTCGTTCCAGGAGATTCATCCTTCTAGGTTTTTTTGGTGAACGTTTAATCACAAACTTATCCAATGTCTGTTGCCTTTTCCTTCCTTGCATAACTTTTCTGAAAATGGCTCATTAAATTTTCATTGAGCATATTCACGATCCTGTTCGTAACAATTTTGTCCGGATGATACAATTCAAGGAAGCACTGGAACAATCATTCCACTTTTCCAATGGTGCGGCTTTTATCACATCACTGCTGACATCTGTAACTTCCTCCCCAGCCTCCTTCGTCAGTTGATTTCATTTCTTTATTTCAATGGTTATCTTCCTCTGCACCCTCTTCTCACCATCACTCTTCACTTCTACTTTCACCACCACTCTTCACTTTCTTAGGGCCCATTATGAAGAAAATCACAAGTTTTAGCGCAAAAAATGCTAAGCGAATTGACGAACGTCTTGTACACAATGAGATGAGACAAAGAGCGATGCGTGGGTGACGCCGTGCGTGGGCGGCTGGAGGATGGCTGTTCCATGGCACTCAAACGCTCTCACGTGTGCTGGGCGATTTCGCGCATTTTTTCAAATGTTTTGTGTCTAAAAATTAGTTTGTGAAACAAAGTGAATTGTTATTTTCCAGAAATTTCCAGCATTTTTCAAATGTTCATGTCTCAAAATTAGTTCATGACCCAAACAGAATTTTTATTTTCCGCATTTTTTTTTTGTTCGTATCTCAAAGTTAGTTCGTAGGTCAAGGGTGAAATTTTACCTATAATTTTGGTCGGGGATCGAGTTGTACGTGGGTCAATGCGTTCGTGAGTCAAGGGTCTACTGTATATATATCTGCCAGGTAAGTATGAACAAACTTAATTGTATCATTACAATATCATTTTGTTCATGAAACTTACCTGTCAGATATATATATAGCTGAATCCCACCTTTGTGGTGGGAGTAGAACAGAATAGAGATTTTAGGAAACATATATATGCAGATAATTGATAGCTTGATTCCTTAACTTTATCATTAGCAAGGAATTCGTGGTTACTGCCGCATAAGTCTGCTTGTGCTACTAGAGTTGCCAGCAAGGTAGAGACCTATAAAGCTGGTGCACTCCAGATGATCTGTCAACAGGGGCGAGACCACGACGTGACTTAGACCATGGACCATACAAATGAGGGCAAACGAAGTAAAAACCAAAACCACCTGGCGGGTTAGCCTTACCAAAAGTATTCCCACATAGACTAAGCTAATGGAAGGGAGATCCGCCGCAGGCGGTCCCCAACCACAACCATAACACAAGTTAAAAACTCCCTAAACCATTAAAGGGATAGGATGAGCGCTACCTCCTGCCCCCAAAACAGTGTCTGCAGCGGAGTATAGGTCCGAGCGAGTAACAATTTTCGTATGTTGCTTTTTCACCTCCCGCAGGTAGTGTGAAGCGAACACGAATTGCTTCGCCAATAAGTGGCGCCCAAAATATCTTTGATTGCCATATTTTTGTGAAAAGCCACCGAAGTAGCAATAGCCCTCAACTCGTGGGCTTTCACTTTCAGAAGCTCCATGTCACTTTCACTACACTTCTCATGGGCTTCCTTAACCGTACTTCTTAAGAAGAACGCCAGTGCATTCTTCGACATCGGAAGATCTGGTTTTTTCACAGAGCACCACAAGTTCTCCGAAGAACCTCTGCATGCTCTGGTTCTCTGCAATAAAACTTGAGAGCCCTGACAGGACACAGGACTCTCTCAGCTTCAGGTCCCACTAGCTCCGACAACCCTTTGATCTCGAACGTCCTCGGCCAAGGGTTGGAAGGGTTCTCGTTCTTTGCTAAGAACGTAGGACTTAAGGAACAAACTGCACTATGATCCTTGAAACCCAATATACTTGCGTTATGACTTTGAATTTCGCTAACCACCTCTTAGCCGTCGCCAGAGTGGTTAGGAAAATGGTCTTCTTAGTAAGATTTCCTAAGCGAGGCTAAATGGAGCGGTTTCAAATTGACTCGACATGAGAAAACTTAAGTACCACGTCTAAGTTCCACGATGGTACTTTCGGTTGGAGAACTTTCACAGTCTCAAATGATCTAATGAGATCATGAATGTCTCTATCATTCGCTAAGTTCGAGTCCTCTATGCCTGAAGACTACAGAAAGCGAGCGTTCTGTAGCCTTTAATCGTGGGAACGGCTAGTTTCGCTTCTTTCCTAAGGTGAAGAAGGAAATCTGCTATCTGGCTCACAGAGGTTGAGGTGGAGGAAATGCCCTTCCTTCTGCACCAACTTCTAAAAGACAGCCACTTTGATGGTAAAAACTGCGATTGAGGAGGGCCTCCTTGCTGGTGCAATCGCCGTTGCCACAGGTCTTGAAAAACCCCTCGCTCTGGCCAACTTCTTGATAGTCTGAACGCAGTCAGACTCAGAGCGGGGAGGTTTTTGTGGTACCTCTCGAAGTGGGGCTGTCTGAGTAGATCTTTCCTTAGGGGTGGGCAGAGTCCTTGGAAAGTCTACTAGGAAGGACATCACCTCCGTGAACCAGTCGACGCTGGCCAGAAGGGGGCGATGAGGGTCATTCTCGCTCCCTCTGATGCAGCGAACTTCCTCATTACTTCCCCAGAGGATTTTGAATGGGGGAAAAGCGTAAAATGTCTAGTCCCGACCAATTCCACAGTAGGGCGTCTACTGCCACTGCTCCCGGGTCCAGGCAAACTGCGGGGAAGCAAATACAGCGGAAGTCTCTTCGTTCGGGAAGTTGCGAAAACGTCCACATGAGGACGTCCCCACAGCTTCCATAGCGCCTGGCATACTTCCTGATGAAGGGTCCATTCCGTCGGCAGAAGCTGTCCTTGCCGACTGAGAAGGTCCGCTCGCACGTTTTCCATGCCTGACACAAATCTTGTCAAGAATCGTGACGTTTTGCGACTTCGCCCAAATCAGGATATTCTTCGCGATGGCGAACAGAGAAGGAGAGTGAGTTCCCCCCTGTTTCCTGAGGTATGCCAAGGCTGTGGTGTTGTCCGAGTTTATCTGAACCACTTTGTTGGAGACTTCCTCTTGGAAGAACCTTAGAGCAAGGTAAAACCGCTGAAAGTTCTTTTAGATTGATGTGCCAGGACACCTGTTCCCCTCTCCAGGTGCCTGACACTTCTCTCCCTCCCAGTGTTGCTCCCCAACCCGTGGAGGACGTGTCGGAGAACAACACTAGGTCGGGGTTCCGAAGCTTGAGCGAAAGTCCTTCCACAAGCTTCTTTGGATCCGACCACCATTTGAGGTGCTTTTTCACTTCTTCCGTCAAAAACAAGACCTCTTCCCAGATCCTGTTTTTGCGTGACCAATTGCTTGAGAGGAAGAACTGAAGTGGTCGGAGGTGCAACCTTCCCAGAGAAACAAACTTCTCCAGTGAGGAAATGGTCCCCAGCAGACTCATCCATTCCCTCACCGAGCATGTTTCCTTCCCTAGAAAGGCTGACACTTTGTCCAGCATTGAAGTTGTCGCCCCTGGGACGGAAAAGCCCCGAAAAGCCACTGAGTCCATCTGAATCCCCAGATAGACTAAGGATTGAGAAGGAGTCAGATGCGACTTTTCGGAGAATTCACCAGAAGTCCCAGGGACCTCGCTAACGACAGAGTCGTGTGAAGGTCCTTCAGACACCGGTCTTGCGATGAGGCTCGAATAAGCCAGTCGTCTAGGTAGAGAGAGATCCTTATTTCCGCAAGATGGAGCCACCTCGCAACGTTCTTCGTAAGAACGGTGAACACCATCGGCGCCGTGCTGAGACCGAAGCAGAGAGCCCTGAATTGGGAAAAACCTTCCCTTTTCAGGACAAAACCGCAGGGTATTTCCTTGAGCGGCGGGGATGGATGGGGACGTGAAAGTATGCGTCCTGAAGGTCTAAAGAGACCATCCAATCCCCCGTCTTAAGGCTGCAAGCACGGATTGAGGTGTCTCCATCTTGAACTTCTGCTTGGTAACGAAGCGATTTAGACTGCTGACATCCAGAACGGGGCGCCACCCCCCTGACTGCTTCGGCACTAGGAACAGACAGTTGTAAAACCCGGAGAACTCCGGTCGAAGACCTGTTCCACTGCCGCTGCTTCTCGATCATTTGATCTAGTAGATCGTGAAGCACTTTCTGCTTTTCTCCCTGATACGAAGGAGACAAATCCTTTGGTGTCCGAAGACAGCGGGGGTAACATCAGGAAAGGGAATTCTGTACCCCTTCTTGACGATGTCCAGAGACCAAGCGTCGGCACCTCTCTCTTCCCAAGCTTTCGCGAAATGTAGAAGTCTGGCCCCTACCGGTGGCTGAAGGACTTCCCTCTCACTTCTTGCTCTTGGAAGGAGCGGGAGTCTTGCCTCTGAAAAGAGCCTCTTCCTCGAGGGGCTGGCTTCGAGGAAGAAGCAGATCGAAAGGGCTTCGATTTCTTCAAGCAGAGGCCCCAGAAGACCGAAGTAGGTAGGTCTTCCTAGAAGACTGTGCCAGAAGGTCTTGGGTTGCTTTCTCCTGGAGACTGGCAGCTATGTCCTTTACCATAGACTGGGGGAAGAGATGTTCTGAGAAAGGAGCGAAAAGAAGATCCGCTTTTTGCGCGGTGAGACCGACTTTGCAGTAAAATTGCAAAAAAGTGCTCTCTTCTTAAGCAGTCCCGTGCTGAAATGAGCAGCCAATTCCTCAGAACCATCCCTGACGGCCTTGTCCATGCAAGACAATACACTGGACAGCTCCCCCAGACTGATGGAATCAGAACTCCTGGACCTGGCATCCAATACTCCTAGACACCAGTCAAGAAAATAAAGACCTCTAGTGTCCTGAAGAGGCCTTTAAGGTGAAAGTCTAACTCACTATGCGTCCAAGAGACCTTAGAGGAAGACAGAAAAGATCTTCTGGCGGCATCCACAATACTAACCAGTCTCCTTGACTGAGGCTGGAAGCTTAACTCCGACGTTTTCTCCCGTCTCATACCACATACCAGCTTTGCCACAAAGTCTTGAAGGTGGTAAACCGAAAGAAGTCTTGCCTGAAGCTTTCCTCTTTTCCATCCAATCATGGACCTTTCGAAAAGTTTGCTTCGTAGAAAGCGACTTCTTCATTTTCACAAAGCCCGAGATCTTAGTAGCTTTGGATGAGGAAAACTGAGAGGGAGGAGTACGTGGAGCTTCAGGTTGGAAAGTGTCTGCAAAGACTGACTGTAGCAAACGAGTCAAAACCTTGTAGTCCGTCGAAACTGGAGCCAACTGCTGTTCTTCGTCCACTTCGACAGAAAAGCGAACACTAATTTCCTCTTCAGACACTGGAGAAGTCGGAGGAAGTAAAGAAGAGTCACGAGCTTTCTCAAAAGAGAAAGAGAGAGCGGCGAACAGGAAGAGTTCCCGCTTCCTGCTTGCCGGTCTTGGCGGAGGGGTGGAAAACTGACGTCCGTAGGCGCGCGCTTGGGGTCCTCGAGGAAGCCAATCTACTGGCGCCGACTGAAGCGCGCTCGCCGCAACAGGTGTACACCTGGCGTCCACTGTCGGCGCGCTGAGCGTCCACTGCGCGCGCCGAGCGTTCCACTAAAACGCGCTGAGCGTCCACTGGCGCTCGCTTACCTTGCAACCGAATCACGCTCGGCGTCCACTAAAGCGCGCTTGACTTTCACAGAAGTGCGCTTCGGCATCTAAAGAAACGCGCTTCTTATCAACAAGTTTTGTAGCAGCGGAAACAACCGCTTCACGAGAGCGAGAAACGAATTTCTCGCCTCCTCTAGAAAGTTGCTGGGGAGCAGAACGAACTCTAGAGGATACTCAAAACAAACGGAGAGAGAGACGGAGCGGGAGATTGAGGGAGAGAACGCCTCGACCTCTTCACAGGAAGATTGTCATCCTTCTTACGGCGACGTGGAACAGTCTCTCTCGAAGAAAAAACATCTCGAAGTTGCTCCTGAAGAGACTGGAGAATCTTGCTGTAGGTGGAATGAAGCCTCCTTTTCTGGGGAGGGGCTGATCCTGTGAGCAGGCGAGTGGCGAGGGGACGCCTTCTTCCTACTCCCAGGGAACGCCCACCTTCACGCACCCCTTAGAGCGACTGCGGCGCTCGAAAAGAAACACTAGGAAAGACTCCGCCTCCGAATAATCCTTACGCTTATTCTGGCGGAGGGAAAAGCAGACAAACGCACTATCAGGCGACGAGCAAAGTTCCGGAGAACAACTTGGACGTGAAGCGTCCCGAACGCGAGCCGTCCTTTTCAGCGGACGTGATGCGGTATGAGAGCTCCACCCCTTGCGCGGGGAGGAAGCTTCAGAAGAAGAAAAGCACTCCTTGAGAAGACGTGCACGCGCACGCTCCTTGGCAGTCTGGGTAGGTTCGTCAGAAGCTGCCGAAGGCACGCCAGATCGGTTTGGGGTGGGGGTTCCTCGTAATCCTCCTTCGACTTTCGACATGCTCTCTCCCCGTAATCTGGGAGTCAAGCAGAGGTCTAGGTCTAGAGGCGGAATGAGGCCGATCTGACGCACCCTCCACTACACAAGGGGCACTTTCACTGCACTTCTCTTCACTTTTGCTGTCCAGAGCTAACACTTTTGATTCTAAGTTACGAATCGATTCAAGAATTAGCGATAAAGTATTACCTTCTACCGACACTGTTTCAGGGGCCGGAGGCAACACTACAGGGGTAGGAGCATAATCTACAGAAGGAGGGAGTTACAGGAGAATCATTAAAATCTTACCTACCTGAAACACTCCTGGAGGAAGACCTCCTTAACCTATCTCGCTCAAGTTTCTTAAGATAGGTTTCATATGCCTTCCATTCCGACTCTGTTAATCTTTCACACTCCTTACAACGACTTTCAAAATGATATTGTTAGAATACAATAAAGTTTTGTACATACTTACCCGGCAGATATATACTTAGCTTATGTCTCTGACGTCCGACAGAAATTCGAATTTCGCGGCACACGCTGCAGGTAGGTCAGGTGATCTACCCCCCTGCCCGCTGGGTGGCAGGAATAGGAAACCGTTCCCCTTCCTAGAACCAGATTTTCTCTTCCACCTGTCTCCTGAGGGGAGGCTGGGTGGGCCATTCATCGTATATATCTGCCGGGTAAGTATGTACAAAACTTTATTGTATTCTAACAATATCATTTCTGGGCTCAGCTCGTGTCGCTGCGCGAAATATCCTTTAATCTATTATTTCTAGGGTAAATGTACTAACACATACCAGAGAATAAATAAAATAAAGAAAAAGGTCAGTATAACTGACTCGCTCACACCTCCAAGAGGGTGTCGGTATGAACCTAGGCAGTGAGACCACTACCACGAGCCAAATGCCAATAGAAATCTCCCACTACAAAAACCCTCCATGAGGAGAGAGAACCACCCCAGAGGAGGCCAGCTCGTAACCTACTTACTAACTCCAATCCCGATGCTGCCAGACCCTGCTGCCCGCCTCAGGTGGCCATCCTTTTCAGTTTATGCGCACACGAGTCACACGTGCTATTTTCTCTCTGTGTTTTTTTTTGTGGCCTTTCGTTGGATTTATCTATAATGGAGCGTGCAGCTATCGCAGCAGCTAAGTTAAGTACTCAGTATTTATGGTTAGTTGGTTTTTTCCGGCCCTGAGACAGTGTTTGCCGTTTTTTAGGTATAAATACGAACTCGGGGTCGGAAGCATGGCAGCATGGTTCTGCCTCGTGGTGGGTTCGTTCTTGGTCTCCCATACCTAGAAACATCCCCTTATCTATGTACGCTCTATATTTAGTTATCCGTTTTACTTAGGGTACTGTCTACTCAGTTTGTCATGCATGCATGTCTTTACCTTATGTAGGCTTCTTCTTTCCAGACCCTAGTCCCGGCTCGTTAGTATCGGCCTCTGACTAGCTTGAGTGGTAGACTTTCCTTCGGTTAGTCGTACACTCCTGGATTTTTTCTCCTACTATGATTGTTTTCTTTCTTTTATTTTTTTTTATTTAATTGTACCATGTATTTTGTTATGGTTAGGTTAGTTAGGCGCTGGCTTAGCCTAGGTCCTGGCTCATTGAGCCTATACTACCGCTCATCAGTTCGGTTGCTTCCCTATAGCATCTCTCTGATCAGTTGGTTTTGGCCCAGTGGGCCTCTATGCTACTGCTTTTCAGTTCAGTTGCTTCCGATAGCATCTCTCTGATCAGTTGGTTTGTCCTAGGCTTAGTTGTCTTGTTTTGGTCTTACCGCCTCGTGGTCACTACGCGATCACGAGACAGCCAGACGCCTGCCAGTCACCTTCCCCCCCCTCCCGCTCTTCCATAGAGTCGGGGAGGGTGGGTCGGGTCTGCCCACGCTCGCTCCACATACCCGAGCCTGCTTCCCTCTCTCCCCCAGGCGGAGGGGCCAGGGAGACGGGACAGACCCAGACTGGACTCGACCTCTCCGGCTTCTCGGTCCGGCCGGGTGGTAATGTGGTGGGGGGTACTGGCCCTTTCCCCCCATCCGTTGCTTCCTTGTCGCTCCGGGTTCGCTCGAGACCTGTATGTCTTCTCGCTCTTTCCTAACTTACTAGGGCTCCTTTCCTGATCGGAGTCCTGGCATCCAGCGGAAAGATGTTAGTCCACCCAGTAGAGTGGACCGGAACATACAGTGGGTCCCTGCTAACCTTACCGTATTGCGAGTTACTACATCGCTAGCCAAATGGACTTGATCGGTTCGTTTGAGTTTTAGGTTTTAAGTGTTATTAGATTAACTATAAGTTTTATCTTAAGTACCTAAACCTTCCCCCCCCCTTTACGTGTCTTACCGGATCTCTCCGGGAATTGATAGCCTATTTCAGCGAAGCAGGGGGGTTATGCCCAAATTTTTTCCGAGCTCCGGCATGCAACGGAAGTTCTTCGGTCCTTTAGCCTGTAAGTGATATTCTTTAATATAACTCATGTGTCTTCCCACTTACAGGCCACCAACTGTGAGCATCCGGGATGCGCCGCCACACTTCAGGACCCATGTGGACACGAAGTTTGCCGGTCCCATGCTCCATGCGCGACTCTGCACGGGGGACATCCAGGTCTGGTACCATGAGACGTGTACCATATGTTACGATCGGTGAGCCAGCTTTTAGAAGGGGTAAGTATTCCATCTCCGGTAGCTGCTCCGCTTCTGTTTTAGTGCTTAAGTTTTTCATCATTCACTTTAACTTAAGGCATCTAAGTTTAAGTTATACTTTAAGTTTTAGTTTTAAGTGATTCTTAAATCTAATCTACGCCCTCTCTCCAGGCGCCGGCAGTGAGGGATACCGCACTGGCAACCCTGCGGGCCTGGGTCGGCGGTTTTGGGAAGAACGCCGCCAAGGGTATGCCCTACATCTTAGAGAAGCGGTTGCGCTGTTAATCTTCCCCGGAGGCAAGGCGACAGGATACGTCGACCAGTAGAGGCGGCCCCGACTATCGCCTTCATCCAACAACAGCTGGCTGCCTCATTAACTGACCAAGAACCAGGATATCTACCACGGATGTCGCGACTTTAGATATTAATGTGGAAACCTATAGGTAAGTGTAGTACGACCTGTTGGTCCGAGGGTATGGTACGGGTGGACCACCCAAGGGTCACCCTTGGGCGTAACTGTTTCTTCTACTCCTGCAACCTCTCCATCCTTCCAAGGCTTTACAGGTGATGAATTGTATACTCCTCCTGACGCACTTCGGTTAGACCTAAGGTCAAGGGTCAAGCAGTGAAATCCTTGACTAAGACGTCGTCGTCGTCTAAGAAGACGACTTCGGCGTCATCCTCCTCGCGTAAGTCTCCGGCTGGGGGAATCCCGAGCAGACAGGTCTAAAGCTTCTAGCTCCGGCTCTAAGTCCTCCCGAGGAAGTAAATCCTCCAGAGAGAGATCTCGCACCCCGGCAGAGTCACCAGTTCCGCTACCCTTGGTTCCGATTCAGAGCCACCCTCCACCTCCGCAGCAGCTCCGGCCTTGGACTCCAATGCTGGCCTGTTGCGACAGGTGGGCGACCTGGTTGGGTCCCTAAAGAGTAGCATGGAACAAATGATCTCTCGTTTGTCGGATAGGATTACTTCCCAGGACTCCATTATAGCCGGACTGAGAGAAGCCCCTCTAGCCTCTCCTCCACTTTCCAATACGAGTGGAACTCAGCTTCCTCCGTATGACTCGCTACCTCCGTTCTCGATGAACAATCCATGGAGAGTAGCGTCATACGCCCCCTTCCAAGACGGTCTCATTTCTATACCGGAATTTGGAACTCGAAGGATAGAGGACTTCGAGTTCTACCGGAAGACCTCCAGCCTCCGTTCATAGGCTACGCAAGGCTTACAGCTTCAGCCATGGTTTCGGGATGATAGGGTACCAAAGGAGACAGTCCTCTATTCACGAGACCAGGCTCAGAGAGAATGGCTCAGGGTGTTTTAGAGGACATGGATTGTTCTAATACCAAGATACAACCTTTTAAGAGTCCCTTTACCATTTCACAATGGATGAGAGTACCGCTCCCGTTCCTGACAAAGATCGCGAGGTCTACCATCCCAGCGGCCCAGAAGGGGGAACCCATGCCTCAATTGAAGGAAGCAGATCCACATCTCCGTTACTCCCCTCAGCCGGAGAATTGTGGGAAGACTTGCCAAACACCTTCTCAGCTGGCAAACTCAAACCGGACTGTGCTATGGAGCAGTTTTGGTGAAAAGCTACCCAGGCTCCCAGATAGCCTTATTCAGGCTGAATTTGACGCGAAATCGCGATTAGCCAGGTCAATTAACTCTATGGCTATGTCCGAGGTAGCAACCATAGCCTATGGCTCAGAACCGCTTTTTAAACTCATGACCAAAGCCCTGACTCAAACGGTAACAGTCGGATATGTTTGAGTTTGCCACTGCTAGAACGAATTGTAGGAAGCATGTCCTACAAGAGGCAACCATTCGACATGAGCCGAATAGGTACTCTCGTCTAACATCTGGGAGCAGATCTCTCCCAGAAGCTATGGTGAAGGAAGTCCAGTCAGAGGCTACGAGGCTGAACCAGAGCCTTAAGGACCGTTGGGGCCTTACGGCTAAGAGGAGACAAGACTAACACCTAAAGGTAAGGGACAGACGGAAACCTAGGCGTTTCCATCCTTACCAGAAAAAGCAGCCACGCTTTCCTCAGCAAGTTTCCAGCGGTGCCCTTAGTGCAAACAGCCCAACCTTCCACTTCTAAAGCTCAATCACAACCAATTTATGTGATCCCTCCCCTCAGCCTCAGGCCCTCCACCTCTTACCGCCATCTCTTCCAGCTTACAATCAAGCCTTCGAGAGTCAAGCTTCACAGAAGTATGACCGCTCGGGTAAGGGAGGCAGAGGTAAGCGTTCCTTTCGTGGGAGAGGGTCGGGAGGCCCCTTTAATAGGGGAAAGCACTTCAGAGGAGGCCGAGGCGGTTACCAGAACCAATGAAGAACTTCAGGTAGGAGGGAGGCTGTTTCACTTTCGCCACCGGTGGAACTTCAGCGTAATGTGGCTCAGAGCATAGATTGTCAAAAGCCAGGGCCTTGGGGGAAGCTTGGTTGACGAACCCCACCTCCATCCATTGACCTTTCCGTCAACTTCCTTCCAAGGAATTGACAGAGTACGCAGAGGACCTCCTTCAGAAAGGAGCTATAGCGAGAGTCAAGAGATTAAAATTTCAAGGTCGCTTGTTCAGCGTGCCAAAAGAAAGGCTCACAAAAAAGAGGGTAATCTTAGACTTGTCCCGCTTAAACTTAGCCATCCGCTGCGACAAGTTCAAGATGCTCACGATCTCGCAGGTGCGACCTTACTTCCTCGTGGGCCCGTCATCCCCTCTATCGATCTTACAGACGCTACTATCAATATCCCTATTGCAAGACACTTCCGTCCATATCTGGGTTTCAAGATAGGAGGACAGGCATTCTCCTTCAAGGTAGTTCCCTTCGGACTCAACGTGGCACCCAGGGTGTTCACGAAACTAGCGGAAGTGGTAGTGCAACAACTCAGGTCACAAGGGATTATGGTAGTAGCGTATCTCGACGATTGGTTGATCTGGGCTTCAACAGTCGAGGAATGCAACAGAGCTACACTGAAAGTGATTCAGTTCCTGGAATATCTAGGCTTCAAGATAAACAGACCAAGTCAAGACTCTCTCCAGAGTCAAACTTTCAGTGGCTGGGCATTCAATGGAATCTATCCTCCATACTCTGTCGATTCCATCAACCAAAAGGAAAGAAATAGCGAAGTCAGTCAAGCAATTTCTAAGTCACAAACTGGCGGTCAAGGAGGGCTCAGGAGAGGATCCTGGCTCTCTCCAGTTTGCATCAGTGACGAACGTCTTAATGAAAGCCAAACTGAAAGACCTAACCAGAATCTGGCGCTCACGAGCAAATGTCAGGTCCAGGGACAACTATCCTCAGTCCTCTGATTCTAAAGAATCGACTTCGGCCGTGGGCGAAAGTCAAGAATTTGTCAGTGTCAGTACCCCTTCAGTTCCCTACCACCAGGGATCACCATCCACACAGACGCGTCCTTAAGCGGTGGGGAGGGTATTCCCAGGTCAAAAAGGTTCAAGAACTTGGTCACCTCAGTTCAGTCAGTTCCATATAAACGTACTGGAGGCAATGGCAGTGTTCTTGACTCTAAAAAGGTTGCGCCCACCAAAGTACTCCCACATAAAGCTAGTTCTGGACAGCGCAGTGGTAGTAAACATGTATAAACAGGGAGGCTCCAAGTTCACGTCATCTAATCAGTCATGGTAGCCATCTTCTCCCTGGCAGACAAGTTCAGTTGGCATCTCTCCTCCACTCACATAGCTGGAGTGAGAAACGTCATAGCAGACGCGTTATCCCGATCAGTGCCCCTAGAGTCGGAATGGTCACTGGACAACAGTTCGTTCCAATGATCCTTCAAAGAGTTCCAGGGCTACAGGTGGTCTCTTCGCATCTCCAGCGAATCACAACTGCCGTGTTATGTAGCCCCCAACCTGGACCCTCTGGGCCTATGCACGGACGCCCTGGCTCTAGGACTGGAACCAATGGAAGAAGATTTATGTCTTTCCTCCCAGTGAATCTTCTTATGAAAGTTTTAAACAAACTCAGGACATTCAAGGGTTTCAAGTGGCTCTAGTAGCCCCCAGACTGGCCGAAGAGCAATTGGTATCCCCTAATTCTGGAACTGGGCCTTCGTCCTCTTCGGATCCCCAATCCCAGGCTCTCCCAGTCAGTACAAACGAAGACTGTGTTCGCTTCCTCAGGGATTCTCAAAACCCTAACTTTATGGATTTCATGAAGTTTGCGGCAAAATGAGATGCGAATATTGACCCTCAGAATATTCTCTTCTTGGAATCCGATAAAAGGGATTCAACTTTGAGACAGTATGATGCTGCTGTCAAAAAGTTAGCATCTTCCTGAGAGAATCAGATATTAGAATCATGGACAATTAATTCAGCTATATCCTTTTTCAGATCCTTATTTGAAAAAGGTTTAGCAGCTAGCACGATTACGACAAACAAGTCAGCCTTGAAAAAGATATTTCAATTTGGGTTCAACATAGACTTGACGGATTCCTACTTCTCGTCTATTCCTAAGGCTGTGCTAGACTTAGACCTTCTGTAAGGCCTACGTCAGTTTCATGGTTCTTAAACGATGTTCTAAAACTGGCTTCAGAAACCGATAATGACACATGCTCGTTTATAATGCTCTTAAGAAAAACCCTGTTTTTATTGAGCTTAACTTCAGGAGCAAGAATTTCAGAACTGTCGGCTTTTATCAGAGATCGATCATATTCAATTCCTTCCCACAGGGGAAGTCCTACTTTCTCCGGAACGTAGCTTTTTAGCAAAGAATGAAGATCCTTTGATGAGGTGGGAACCTTGGAAGGTACTACCCCTTCCCACAAGATGTATCTCTTTGCCCAATTACAACCTTACGAGCCTTTCTGTCCAGGACCTCCTCATCCTCATCGGGTCCCCTCTTTTAAGAGGGAAAAGGTGGAACTTTATCCATTAAAGGCATCAGGCAACAAGCCGTTACTTTATTAAGCAAGCCAATCCTGACTCTTTCCCGAAAGCACCAATGATGTCAGGGCAGTAGCCACCTCAATTAATTATTTCCAACACATGAACTTCGATGAGTTGAAAAAGTATACCGGATGGAAATCGCCGACAGTGTTCAAACGTCATTACCTTAAGTCCTTGGAAGCTCTGAAATTTTCAGCAGTAGCAGAGGGTAACATAGTTTCCCCTGACTCTAGTTAATTTGTAGTAGAAGATTCAGTCCTCCTTTCTACCTGCTTCACCCAACAGTTCGTCTATTCCTGCCGTGTTCATTTACATTCACCTTGTGTCTTAGCTGCTTTTATGATGATGTAGTGGGTGCCCCTTATTTTTTTGCTAGGGACACTCACAGATGATTATAGATATTGATCTCATGGATGTTACCCCTCCATTTTTATTTTTTATGCTAGGGATACACTCTTATTTATAATGGTTACGGGTTTGTATATTAAGTCATATACATTCCTTATATATTATCATTGTTGATTAATTTGTTCATTTGATTATTTTAATGCTATTATATTTTGATACATGCCTTACACAGATACCATTTTGTTACATGTAAGCCAATTTACCTCTGTACATATGTAAATTACCTTATGATAAGAAACATGATTAGAATTAAGTGTAATTTAAGCATATTTCTATTTTGTATCACTGTGATTTTTGTATCTTTCAGCAATTATATTCTTTTTTATATTTATTTTCTCTTTTATTTGAGACCTATTCTGATTTAATTTTATTACTTTTGTTTACAATCTTGTGCTATTTCTCTGGTACGATTTCGCGCAGCGACACGAGCTGAGCCCAGAAAAGGGATTTTGACGTAAGGAAAAATCTATTTCTGGGCGATTGGCTCGTGTCGCCAGCAAAATCCCACCCTACCCATCCCTTCGCCCAAGATTGTCTGCTAACTTCAGGATGGCCACAGAGGCGCAGCAGTCGGCAGCATGGGATGGAGTAGTAGTAGTACGAGCTGCTCACTCTGTGGGTCGGCTCTCCTCATGGAGGGTTTTTGTAGTGGGAGATTTCTATTGGCATTTGGCTTGTGGTAGTGGTCTCACTCGCCTAGTGTTCATACCGACACCCTCTTGGAGGGTGAGCGAGTCAGTTATACTGACCTTTTTCTTTATTTATTTTATTCTCTGGTATGTGTTAGTACATTTACCCTAGAAAATAATAGATTAAAGGATATTTCGCTGGCGACACGAGCCAATCGCCCAGAAATAGATTTTTCCTTACGTCAAAATCCCTTTTTGTACATGCAACTTCCCGGCAGATATATACTTAGCTGATTGACACCCTTGGTGGTGGGTAAGAGACAACTATTTACTGAATAGACAGGTACACAACATACGTTGTAGGTAATAATAAATAAAACCTTGGTTCCTACTTGTTCAGGTGGAAGATTCCATGGCTAATGCCTAGGATCTGCTTGCGCCTCAAGAGCCTCAGCGAGGATGTGACCTATGGCTAAGAGTTCTTGTGGGTCTGTCGATGGGGTCTTATCCATTTTACTCGACAGAGCCTCTTACATGACAATATGCCTATGACTAGTGGCATAATTAAGGAGCACAACACCGATCCCGATCACCTGATCCTAACACGAGGGTTAGTGCTTAAGTTGAAAAGAGTTATCCCCAAACTCCTTTCAAACAACCCAAAGAAAAAACACGACGTTAACTAAAATTTAACTCACTAGTTAAGGATCAGTATCGGCTCCCTATCCCAGCAATGTATCCGCAGACACGTATCAACCAAGAGAGAAGGATCTCTCGTAGGTTATCTTGACATCCTTCGGATATGGAAGTCAACACAGATTTGCATCTCCGTATGACAGCTAATATGTCCTTATGACATATTGTTAAGGAAAGAACAAGAATACAGAAAAAGCTCGCACTTCATGCGCTTTTAATTCTCAGCTGTTTGAAGGAATCATCAATGCACTTGTCAAGTGCTTAGGAGATCACATTGTCTCAAAGAAGGCCAGGGCATTCTTTGATATAGATCTCTTCTGGGTGAAGCCTGGAGCCTGGCTAGCGCCTCGCGCCTGGCTGGAGCCTTGCGCCTGAAATGGCGCCTAGAGCCTGGCTGGAGCCTTGCGCCTGGCTGGCGCCTCGCGCCTGGCTGGAGCTTGCAGTCCTTGCGTCTGGCTGGCGCCTTGCGCCTGGAGCTTGGCAGAAGACTTCATGATTACTGTCTATGAGTCTGCATGCCTCAAGAGTTTCAGCGAGGTAGGGACCTATGACTGACAAACCCTTTTGGATCATGTCAATGGGGGCTAGCCCGCTTACAGACAGAGCCTTCTCGGATCGTGCCAATGGGGGCTGACCCACTTTACATGGCAGAGCCTTACCTGTATCATATCAGGAATGGGGACTAGCCCTCTTACATGACAGAGCTTTAGGTTTCTCTTTACTGGAAGGAGCCTTGCGCCTGGATGGATCCTCAATCCTGACTGGAGCCTAGCCTTGAAGGAGCCTGGCACCTGGATGGCGCCTGGCTTGGCTTCTAGAGCCTGGCTGGCTTCTAGAGCCTGGCTGGCTCCTAGAGCCTGGCTGGCTCCTAGAGCCTGGCTGGCTCCTAGAGCCTGGCTGGCTCCTAGAGCCTGGCTGGCTCCTAGAGCCTGGCTGGCTCCTAGAGCCTGGCTGGCGCCTCGCGCCTGGCTTGGTTCCTCCACACTTGCTGGAGCTTCGAGCTTGGAAGAGTCTCTAGGGCTGTCTGGCGATGTCCACATCGGACACTCTTATATCTGTCCGATTGTTCGCCTCTGGCGCATTTGCGCCAGGTTGGAGGCCCGCTCCTTCTCAGTATCCGGCCATGACAGAGTTCCTTGGAAACTGTCCGCCTCTGGCGTTTTTTCGCCTGTAATTGCAATTTGGCGCTTGGCTGGCGCTACATTGTCCGAGAGTCCTGAACAACCACATAGTTTATCAGGAGACTGGAGAAGGGTGGAAGAAATTCTTCCCCTTTGAGCTTTTTGGCCCCTGGCAAGGGGAGGTGATTTTAGTCAGCTACACCCAGTAGACGACAGGATATCTAACATAGAGAGAGAAGAGTCTTTCCTCCGAGGAGGATCCTTCGTGAAAACACTTCTTTTGCTAACAGATCTCTTCTTACATGTTGATGAGTTCCTCGTTTGCAGAATCTTCCCTATCCTTGTTGCGAGGAAGGGAAGGAGTCTGGAAGTCGAAGGAGACTCTGAGCTGAAATTGGGCGGAACCCTGATTTCTAGCTCTTATTGTATTCTTCTGAATACCTTCTGGGAAGCATTTTGAGCCCTCATCGCACCCGAAGACTCTGTAGGC
>NC_061090.1:81138044-81160242 GCF_015104395.2 Macrobrachium nipponense | reverse complement strand
TATTGCCCACAGGTCCTTGGATCGTTTTCCTTGGGACCCGTGGTGGCTGCTCAACACGTTTTGTGAGCTAACCCAGACCCTAGCAGGCTGAACAGCATCGAGTCCTGGAGTGACTGTAAGAATAGATAAGTGAATGAGAGAGTGACTGGCTTCTCTTCCTATCTTTTTCTCCCCTCTACCTGTGGGTAGAGGGATACGGTCATCACCTTGCTGGATAAGGACGAGATGCCGGTGAGCTACTCGACAGAGCCCCATCCTATCCCTTTCACTAGGGATGGGAGCGAATATCCACCACTTCCTCCTACAAGGGGGGGGGAAGTGGATGCCAACAAGAGACAAACCATAACTTTATGTTGCCTCTTGCAAATAGGAACTTGTTCTTGTTTGCTGGTACGAAGAGATACGCTTGCCTCTCTCTTAGTACTTGGTCCAGAGGTCTGACCATTGATCCTGCGGTGCACACCCCGATCAATCGGACAGAGGCTTGGATCCCTCCCTCGCTCTTACGACCAGGGAGGCATTCCAAGGTTGGGCGAACACCAGTCTGTTCACAAAAGACTCAGATTCCTCCCACCAAGAAGTGAGTCTTCCTATTGTAAAAGGACCGAAGGTTTGTATGCCGTGTCGGAACAAATGACAATTTGTCCAAAATTGCATATTGCAATACACTCCCTGAACACCTGAATTAGCCCTGGTCACTGACCAGCCCGAACTATATCCCCACATATTTACCCACTAAGTGGGTAATTTTAACTGTCAGTGTTACCAACGCTGCAGGTAAAATCTAGTCAAATGAGTTACCTGTGTTACCGTTGGCAACGCTGCCGCAAATACCTGCCACCAGTGGCCTGTCTCCTCATTCCTCAATTGTTTTTTGTTCGCCTTGCTGTGCGGATCAGTCCCACATCAGGCGAACTTTTGGTCATTTAGCCCGACCCCACTCAGAGTTTTCGCATCTTGGTTACAAACTACGAATTTTCCCGTTTCACTTTGGATAGCTACTTTGTACTCGCTAAGGATATAGTTAGGAAATAAACGTCATCGCCTTCTACAAAACGCCTCGACGATCGAGCCTTCTACTGCTGGATATGTTGGTGCTCATCGGCTCTAAAATAACGTTGTCGCCGACTGCAAACGCCTCTGCTTCTACTTCATCTACAGTTTGACGATCGAGCCTTCTACCTTCTACTGCTGGATTATGTTGGTGATCATCGGCTCTGCACGCCCTTCAAGCGTAGGATGAGTACCCGCACACATGATCGACGTTCTTTTCGTTATTTCGTGCAGAAAGTTTAGTGCAATACTAGTCACAGATGTTAGTCTTGGTCAGGAGACAACGAAACATTAGTTAGTTATTCCAGAAATTAGTGGACAGGTTATCATATAGTATGTTAAGCATATTTTCTAGCCTGACGAATAATTTAACCAAAATAGAGATAGTATTATTAGTAGAATTAGTGAATTCTAAGCGTGAATATAGTGCCTGTTCCAGAACCAGCCCTAACGGGTGCTGGGGGTAATGGAGAACCGCAAGCCTCCGAGTGGGTAGGTTTCTGCCGGCCCCCCCCGGCGCGGAGCAGGCAGTGTTGGCAGCAGATTTCCCCTCCCCTCGATTTGTAAGTTCAGGATGATGAAAATTTAGGTCAGATATAGACGAGTAGGGATAATAGGCTAAATAGTGTTTACGAAGAGAAGTGCAGGCTTCTTCCGTCGGTTTTCTATTATTAGTAGTTTATAGAGGGACAATGTCCTTAGAGCCTCTTGGGTGTTTCTTGCTTCGAGTTCCTTGCGTCAGAATCTTTTAGGCCATGGTTGGCCGTTCAGATCTGGTTTCGGGTCTGTCGGGTTCTGAAGAGTTTGAATACTTATCTTTCGTCTTTAAGGTTACTTTCCTCTACTTATACGATAGCGTAATTTTTAATATCAACTAATTCTCTGTTCAACGCATATCGACGTACGATAATTCGTTATGTAGAGAAATCGAATAAATTAACTACGACTAGCCTACTGTTCACGATGATATATCGTATGAATGTACAGTAGCCTTGCCTAGCCGAAAGTATTCGCTGTACTACATATAGGTAGACTGATTTTTTATAGTGGCTAACGCTTTAGGCTCAGGATTCTGACTACGGATAATTCATACAGGTGTAATTGAAACGAACGAAAATCCTATCTTAGTATAATTCCATAGGAATGTAATCGAACAGAATGAAGATCAGATTCTGTCCGACTAAAGCATTAATTGTATTGTATGTATCATCATATTAGCGTAGTGTAAATACTAACTCGGCAGTCATTCACGCTCTGGAATCAGCTGATGACCAATAAGGGTTTGCGTCGCCGTATCCACCTATTCTTTGTCCCTGATTGGATAGCGTAACTAACGTAACAACTCTTTCTTACTTAGGCCAGGTTGTCGTCTTGAAGAAGACGTGTTTTCTTGAAGCAAACATGTTTTCAACTATGTTGGGACATTTAACAGTCCAATACTGGTATCTTGTGGCATATGATTAGATGTCAGATACTAAAAGGATTTCGTTGTATGACGTCTTCATACGTTTAACGGACTAATGGCCGTCAGTAATTTACATTGTGCTTATGTCAATTTACAGTTACAAAGAATTACCAGTTTGTGTTATCAAATTACAGTGACAACTGAAATTAATATTTGACCTAATAAAGGGATTTTGACGTAAGGAAAAATCTATTTCTGGGCGATTGGCTCGTGTCGCCAGCGAAATATCCTTTAATCTATTATTTCTAGGGAAATGTACTAACACATACCAGAGAATAAATAAAATAAAGAAAAAGGTCAGTATAACTGACTCGCTCACCCTCCAAAAGGGTGTCATATGAACACTAGGCGAGTGAGACCACTACCACGAGCCAAATGCCAATAGAAATCTCCCACTACAAAAACCCTCCAAGAGGAGAGCCGACCCACAGAGTGAGCAGCTCGTACTACTACTACTCCATCCCATGCTGCCGACTGCTGCGCCTAGTGCCATCCTGAAGTTAGCAGGCAATCTTGGGCGAAGGGAGGGTGGGTAGGGTGGGATTTCGCTGGCGACACGAGCCAATCGCCCAGAAATAGGATTTTTCCTTACGTCAAATCCCTTTTCTGGGCTCAGCTCGTGTCGCTGCGCGAAATCGTACCAGAGAAATAGCACAAGATTGTAAACAAAAGTAATAAAATAAATCAGAATAGGTCTCAAATAAAAGAGAAAATAATATAAAAAAGAATAATAATTGCTAAAAAGATACAAATACACAGTGATACAAAATTAGAAATATGCTTAAATTACACTTAATTCTAATCATGTTTCTTATCATAAGGTAATTTACATATGTACAGAGGTAAAATGGTTTACATGTAACAAAACAAAATGGTAACTGTGTAAAGGCATGTATCAAAATATAATAGCAATTAAGATAATCAAATGAACAAATTAATCAACAATGATAATATATAAGGAATGTATATGACTTAATATACAAAACCCGTAACCATTATAAATAAGATGTATCCCCTAGCATAAAAATAAGGGGGTAACATCCATGAGATCAATATCTATAATCATCTGTGAGTGTCCCTAGCAAAAAAATCAAGGGGCACCCACTACATCATTATAAAAGCAGCTAAGACAGCAAGGTGAATGTAAATGAACACGGAGGAATAGACGAACTGTTGGGTGAGGCAGGTAGAAAGGAGACTGAATCTTCTACTACAAATTAACTAGAGTCAGGGGAACTATGTTACCCGCTGCTACTGCTGAAAATTTCAGAGCTTCCAAGGACTTAAGGTAATGACGTTTGAACACTGTCGGCGATTTCCATCCGGTATACTTTTTCAAACTCATCGAAGTTCATGTGTTGGAAATAATTAATTGAGGTGGCTACTGCCCTGACATCATGTGCTTTCGGGAAAGAGTCAGGATTGGCTTGCTTAATAAAGTACAGGATTTGTTGCCTGATGCCTTTAATGGATAAAGTTCCACCTTTTTCCCTCTTAAAGAGGGGACCCGATGAAGATGAGGAGGTCCTGGACAGAAAGGCTCGTAAGGTTGTAACTGGGCAAAGAGATACATCTTGTGGAAGGGGTAGTACCTTCCAAGGTTCCCACCTCATCAAAGGATCTTCATTCTTTGCTAAAAAGCTACGTTCCGGAGAAAGTAGGACTTCCCCTGTGGGAAGGAATTGAATATGATCCGGATCTCTGGATAAAGCCGACAGTTCTGAAATTCTTGCTCCTGAAGCTAAGCTTAATAAAAATAGGGTTTTTCTTAAGAGCATTATAAACGAGCATGTGTCATTATCGGTTTCTGAAGCCAGCTTTAGAACATCGTTTAAGAACCATGAAACTGACGTAGGCCTTACAGAAGGTCTAAGTCTAGCACATGCCTTAGGAATAGACGAGAAGTAGGAATCCGTCAAGTCTATGTTGAACCCAAATTGAAATATCTTTTCAAGGCTGACTTGTTTGTCGTAATCGTGCTAGCTGCTAAACTTTTTCAAATAGGATCTGAAAAAGGATATAGCTGAATTAACTGTCATGATTCTAATATCTGATTCTCTCAGGAAGATTGCTAACTTTTTGACAGCAGCATCATACTGTCTCAAAGTTGAATCCCTTTTTATCGGATTCCAAGAAGAGAATATTCTGAGGGTCAATATTTGCATCTCTTTTTGCCGCAAACTTCATGAAGTCCATAAAGTTAGGGTTTTGAGAATACCTGAGGAAGCGAACACAGTCTTCGTTTGTACTGACTGGGAGAGCCTGGGATTGGGGATCCGAAGAGGACGAAGCCCAGCTCCAGAATTAGGGGATACCAATTGCTCTTCGGCCAGTCTGGGCTACTAGAGCCACTTGACCCTTGAATGTTCTGAGTTTGTTTAAAACTTTCATGAGAAGATTCACTGGAGGAAAGACATAAATCTTCTTCCAGTTGTTCCAGTCTAGAGCCAGGGCGTCCGTGGCATAGGCCAGAGGGTCAGGTTGGGGGCTACATAACACGGCAGTTTGTGATTCGCTTGAGATGCGAAGAGATCCACTTGTAGCCCTGGAACTCTTTGAAGGATCCATTGGAACGAACTGTTGTCCAGTGACCATTCCGACTCTAGGGGCACTGATCGGGATAACGCGTCTGCTATGACGTTTCTCACTCCAGCTATGTGAGTGGAGGAGAGATGCCACTGAACTTGTCTGCCAGGGAGAAGATGGCTACCATGACATGATTTAGATGACGTGATTTGGAGCCTCCCCTGTTTATACAATGTACTACCACTGCGCTGTCCAGAACTAGCTTTATGTGGGAGTACTTTGGTGGGTTCGTAATCTTTTTAGAGTCAAGAACACTGCCATTGCCATCCAGTACGTTTATATGGAACTGACTGAACTGAGGTGACCAAGTTCCTTGAACCTTTTTGACCTGGGAATACCCTCCCCAACCGCTTAAGGACGCGTCTGTGTGGATGGTGATCCCTGGTGGAGGGAACTGAAGGGGTACTGACACTGACAAATTCTTGACTTTCGCCCACGCCGAAGCCGTTCTTTAGAATCAGAGGGACTGAGGATAGTTTTGTCCCTGGACCTGACATTTGCTCGTGAGCGCCAGATTCTGGTTAGGTCTTTTCAGTTTGGCTTTCATTAAGACGTTCGTCACTGATGCAAACTGGAGAGAACCCAGGATCCTCTCCTGAGCTCTCCTTGATGCCAGTTTGTGACTTAGAAATTGCTTGACTGACTTCGCTATTTCTTTCCTTTTGGTTGATGGAATCGACAGAGTATGGGAGGATAGATTCCATTGAATGCCCAGCCACTGAAAGTTTGACTCTGGAGTGAGTCTTGACTTGGTCCTGTTTATCTTGAAGCCTAGATATTTCCAGGAACTGAATCACTTTCAGTGTAGCTCTGTTGCATTCCTCGACTGTTGAAGCCCAGATCAACCAATCGTCGAGATACGCTACTACCATAATCCCTTGTGACCTGAGTTGTTGCACTACCACTTCCGCTAGTTTCGTGAACACCCTGGGTGCCACGTTGAGTCCGAAGGGAACTACCTTGAAGGAGAATGCCTGGTCTCCTATCTTGAAACCCAGATATGGACGGAAGTGTCTTGCAATAGGGATATGATAGTAGGCGTCTGTAAGATCGATAGAGGGGTGTGACGGCCCCACGGGGAAGTAAGGTCCGCACCTGCGAGATCGTGAGCATCTTGAACTTGTCGCAGCGGATGGCTAAGTTTAAGCGGGACAAGTCTAAGATTACCCTTCTTTTTTGTGAGCCGCCTTTCTTTGGCACGCTGAACACGCGACCTTGAAATTTTAATCTCTTGACTCTCGCTATAGCTCCTTTCTGAAGGAGGTCCTCTGCGTACTCTGTCAATTCCTTGGAAGGAAGTTGACGGAAAGGTCTGGATGGAGTGGGTTCGTCAACCAGCTCCAACCCAGGCCTTTTGACACTATGCTCTGAGCCCATTCGCTGAGTTCCACCGGTGGCGAAAGTGAAACAGCCTCCCTCCTACCTGAAGTTCTTCATTGGTTTCTGGTAACCGCCTCGACCTCCTCTGAAGTGCTTTCCCCTATTAAAGGGGCCTCCCGACATCTCCCACGAAAGGAACGCTTACCTCTGCCTCCCTTACCCGAGCGGTCCATACTTCTGTGAAGCTTGACCCTCTCTAAGGCTTGATTGTAAGCTGGAGAGATGGCGTTAAGAGGTGGAGGGCTCCTGAGGCCTGAGGGTGGGGGATATCACATAAATTGGTTGTGATTGACCCTTAGAAGTGGAAAGGTTGGGCTGTTTGCACTAAGGGCACCGCTGGGACTTGCTGAGGAAAGCGTGGCTGCTTCTTCTGGTAAGGATGGAAACGTCTTAGGTTTCCTCTGCCCCATTACCTTTAGGTGTTAGGTCTTGCCTCCTCTTAGCCGTAAGGCCCCAACGGTCCTTAAGGCTCTGGTTCAGCCTCGTAGCTTCTGACTGGACTTCCTTCACCATAGCTTCTGGGAAGAGATCTGCTCCCCAGATGCTAGACGAGAGTAACCTATTCGGCTCATGTCGAATGGTTGCCTCTTGTAGGACATGCTTCCTACAATTCGTTCTAGCGGTGGCAAACTCAAACATATCCGACTGTACCGTTTGAGTCAGGGCTTTGGTCATGAGTTTAAACAGCGGTTCTGAGCCATAGGCTATGGTTGCTACCTCGGACATAGCCATAGAGTTAATTGACCTGGCTAATCGCGATTTCGCGTCAAATTCCGCCTGAATAAGGCTATCTGGGAGCCTGGGTAGCTTTTCACCAAACTGCTCCATAGCACAGTCAGGTTTGAGTTTGCCAGCTGAGAAGGTATTCGGCAAGTCTTCCCACATTCTCGGCTGAGGGGAGCAACGGAGATGTGGGATCTGCTTCCTTCAATTGAGGCATGGGTTCCCCCTTCTGGGCCGCTGGGATGGTAGACCTCGCGATCTTTGTCAGGAAACGGGAGCGGGGTACTCTCATCCATTGTGAAAATGGTAAAGGGACTCTTAAAAGGTGTATCTTGGTATTAGAACAATCCATGTCCTCTAAACACCTGAGCCATTCTCTCTGAGCCTGGTCTCGTGAATAGAGGACTGTCTCCTTTGGTACCCTATCATTCCCGAACCATGGGCTGAAGCTGTAAGCCTTGCGTTAGCCTATGAACGGAGGCTGGAGGTCTTCCGGGTAGAACTCGAAGTCCTCTATCCTTCGAGTTCCAAATTCCGGTATTGAAATGAGACCGTCCTGGAAGGGGGCGTATGACGCTACTCTCCATGGGTTGTTCATCGAGAACGGAGGTAGCGAGTCATACGGAGGAAGCTGAGTTCCACTCGTATTGGAAAGTGGAGGAGAGGCTAAAGGGGCTTCTCTCTAGTCCGGCTATAATGGAGTCCTGGAAGTAATTTCTATCCGACAAACGAGAGATCATTTGTTGTTTCCATGCTACTTCTTAAGGGACCCAACCAGGTCGCCCAACCACCTGTTGGCAACAGGCCAGCATTGGAGTCCAAGGCCGGAGCTGCTGCGGAGGTGGAGGGGTGGCTCTGAACCGGAACCAAGGGTAGCGGAACTGGTGACTCAGCCGGAGGGCGAGATCTCTCTCTGGAGGATTTACTCCTCGAGGACTTAGAGCCGGAGCTAGAAGCTTTAGACCTGTCTGCTCCGGGATTACCAGCCGGAGACTTACGCGAGGAGATGACGCCGAAGCCGTCTTCTTAGACGACGACGACGTCTTGACCCTTGACCTTAGGTCTAACCGAAGCTCAGGAGGAGTATACAATTCATCACCTGTAAAGCCTTGGAAGGATGGAGAGGTGCAGGAGTAGAAGAAACAGTTACGCCCAAGGGTGACCCTTGGGTGTCCACTATACCTACCTCGACCAACAGGTCGTCTACACCTACCATAGGTTCTACATTAATATCCAAAGTCGCGACATCCGTGGAGATATCCTGGTCTTGGTCAGTTAATGAGGTAGCCAGCTGTTGGTTGGATGAAGGCGATAGTCGGGGGAGGGCCGCCTCTACTGGGTCGACGTATCCGGTCGCCTTGCCTCCGGGGAAGATTAACAGCGCCAACCGCTTCTCTAAGATGTAGGGCATACCCTTGGCGGCGTTCTTCCCAAAACCGCCGACCCAGGCCCGCAGGGTTGCCAGTGCGGTATCCCTCACTGCCGGCGCCTGGAAGAGAGGGCGTAGATTAGATTTAAGAATCACTTAAAACTAAAACTTAAAGTATAACTTAAACTTAGATGCCTTAAGTTAAAGTGAATGATGAAAACTTAAGCACTAAAACAGAAGCGGAGCAGCTACCGGAGATGGAATACTTACCCCTTCTAAAAGCTGGCTCACCAGATCGTAACATATGGTACACGTCTCATGGTACCAGACCTGGATGTCCCCGTGCAGAGTCGCGCATGGAGCATGGGACCGGCAAACTTCGTGTCCACATGGGTCCTGAAGTGTGGCGGCGCATCCCGGATGCTCACAGTTGGTGGTCTGTAAGTGGGAAGACACATGAGTATCTTAAAGAACATCACTTACAGGCTAAAGGACAGAAGAACTCCGTTGCGTGCCGGAGCTCGGAAAAAATTTGGGCATAACCCCCCCCTGCTTTGCCTGAATAGGCTATAATCCCGGCGAGATCCGGTAGACACGTAAGGGGGGGGGGGGGGGGGGAATTAAAGGTTTAAGGTACTTAAGATAAATTACTTAAGTGTTAATCTAATCAACTTACCTTAAACCTAACACTCAAACGAACCGGGACCAAGTCCAGTGCGTAGCGGAGTGTAGTAACTCGGCAACTACGGTAAGGTTAGCAGGGACGGACCCACTGTATGTTCCGGTCCACTCTACTGGGTGGACTAACATCTTCCGCTGGATTGCCAGGACTCCGATCATGAAAGGAGCCCTAGTAAGGTGGGAAAGAGCGAGAAGACATACAGGCTCGAGCGAACACGGAGCGACAAGGAAGCAACGGATGGGGGGAAAGGCCAGTACCCCACCACCACATTACCACCCGGCCGGACCGAGAAGCCGGAGAGGTCGAGTCCAGTCTGGGTCTGTCCCGTCTCCCTGGCCCTCCGCCTGGGGGGAGAGAGGGAAGCAGGCTCGGGTATGTGGAGCGAGCATAGGGCAGACCTACCCACCCTCCCCGACTCTATGGAAGAGCGGGAGGGGGGGGAAAGGAGGACGGTGGGGGCAGGCGTCTGGCTGACTCGTGATCGCGTGGTGACCACGATGGCGGTAAGACCAAAACAAAACAACTAAGCCTAGGACAAACCAACTGATCAGAGAGATGCTATCGGGAAGCAAACTGAAACTGAAAGCAGGAGCATTAAAGGCCCACTGGGCCCAAAACCAACTGATCAGAGAGATGCTATAGGGAAGCAACCGAACTATAAAAAAAAAAAAAAAGACGCGGTAGTATAGGCTCAAGGAGCCAGGACCTTAGGCTAAGCCAAGACGCCTAACTAACCTAACCATACAAAAAACATGGTACTAAATAAAATAAAATTAAAAGAAAGCAAAATTAATATAGATGAGGGAGAAAAAATCCAGGAGTGTACGACTAACCGAAGGAAAGTCTACCACTCAAAGCTAGTCAGAGGCCGATACTAAAGAGCCGGGACTAGGGTCTGGAAAGAAGAAGCCTACATAAGGTAAAAGACATGCATGCATGACAAACCTGAGTAGACAGTACCCTAAGTAAAACGGATAAATAATATAGAGCGTACATAGATAAGGGGATGTTTCTAGGTATGGGAGACCAGGAACGAACCCACCATGAGGCAGAACCATGCTGCCATGCTCCGACCCAGAGTACGTATTTATACCTAAAAAACGGCAAATACTGTCTCAGGGGCCGGAAAAAAATCAACTAACCATAATTACTGAGTACTTAACTTAGCTGCGCGATAGCTGCACGCTCCATTATAGATAAATCCAACGACGGGCACAAAAAACACAGAGAGAAAAATAGCACGTGTGACTCGTGTGCGCTAACTTGAAAAGGATGGCCACTAGAGGCGCAGCAGTCGGCAGCATGGGATGGAGTAGTAGTAGTACGAGCTGCTCACTCTGTGGGTCGGCTCTCCTCTTGGAGGGTTTTTGTAGTGGGAGATTTCTATTGGCATTTGGCTCGTGGTAGTGGTCTCACTCGCCTAGTGTTCATACCGACACCTTTTGGAGGGTGAGCGAGTCAGTTATACTGACCTTTTTCTTTATTTTATTTATTCTCTGGTATGTGTTAGTACATTTACCCTAGAAATAATAGATTAAAGGATATTTCGCGCAGCGACACGAGCTGACCCTAGCCCAGAAAAGTTAATTTAATTACTTAAATATGTAATTTATTAATTTTCAATTAAATTGAAATGTAATGTATTTTTTTCAATTAAATTACAATTACACAAGCTTTTCAAACCAGCACTGTTGTAAGCAGGCGTGGCTTAGACAGACAATGATGCCGGCTAGTCTATTTCCTTGGCTCCAGATTCAACCATATCACTTGGTCTCTGCTAAGTTTTTGTTCCTAGTTACCATAATGAGGTATCTGGATACTTAACTTATGAAACGAAGTCATGCTGTTCGTCTTACGATGTAATTTAAGGCCAAATTTGACTAATACGTCTCATTAGAAGCTAGTTTTTCCCTCAGCTTAGATGCGTAAATTTAGCGATTCCGTTCGTTTTTCACCATCGTTTTCATAGGTATTAGAACCTTACACTGATTAATCTTTATCGGTGTGACAACAGTAACGAGCTCTTTCATGCTATTACTTTCTTTTACCACGGCTGCGTTTGAATTCATACAAAAGCTTGGGACCTCTTCCAGGTTGCTGATGCACGTAATTTGCCTTATCAGCTTCAGCTACATTTATATCATGAATACAGTAATTACCGTCGCACGCGGATGAATACAATTAAACAGACGTTGTTTATCGTGATTCGATTACTTTCACACGCCGATCAATACAATAAGTGATGTTGCTATAGGATTCGATCGTATTAGCAACAAGTTCTCGTTCGGTTGTTCATAGCTGTACGCAGTTATACGAGTATATTATCATTAAGATAATAACCTTTTAACTTAGAAGGAGGGTGCAAATTTATTGGGGAATTTGGAGACGGTTAGACGGGTTGTATTCTCTCTCTCTCTCTCTCTCTCTTACTTTCCTGATTTCATTTTTTTTTTTTCTCTACTCATGCTGTTTTTTTTTTCCACCCTCTCCTAACAATTGACTCATTGTGCAACAGAGGTTTTTTCTTCTTGTTACACCTTTTCAAACATTTTTCTGTCAATTTCCCTTCAGCGCTGAATGACCTCATAGTTTCCCAATATTCGGCCTTTGGCCTAAATTTTATTTTTTTAAACCCTACATCTCGCTGTCTGATGCACGATGTTGCCTACGCCAGCTGCGCGAGAGATAGCAAGACTTATTTGCAATGTAGTTCTGATTTCAAATACTAACCCCATCGTAAAAATCGAATTAACGCAAGTCAATTACGGTAGCTTCAATACGGACTGTATTCACGACCACGTCTTGAATAATTTCCTGATTTTCTAATGTTTCTCAGATTATCATGAGGAAAAGAGTACGGTCTAGTTTCTCTCGCCCAGTTTTTCCTGTTAAAACTTATAATGTCTTTACACAACCTTCTTCAGCTGCTCATTCTTCGGATGTCGCTTCGGAGTCTTCTCGCTCATCCTGTTTTTATTTACCAATATCACAGTAGAAGCCAGTTTCATTGTTTCATCCTGAAAATTGGAGATGATTTCAATCTCTCTCTCTCTCTCTCTCTCTCCTCTCATCTCTCTTCTCTCTCTCTCTCTCTCTCTCTCTCTCTGGGTTAAGGAAATAATTTGGAGGGGCTGCCTTCGTAGCACCTTCCACGGGTCCTGTAATTCTCAGGCTGCTGATGTTGATGCTCAAGGGCGGTTCCGCTACTCCGTTATTTTTCATCCCTTACTTGTTTTGACGTAGTGTTGTCCTCCGTAGTTCTTGAGGAGGCTACGGCAATTGGAGATTCACCTGCGCCATCGTTGACTGTATCGATACCGGTTGTCACCACCCACTCCTTTCATAGGGTAGTAATCTTCCTTCTTCGTTCCCATTTATACCTTAGGAGTGTGAGACGTAACGTGCTTACCGCGGTAATTGCTGGGGGGCTACGGCCGTTCGCAGTTAGTCTGCATCTTAATTAGCACCTTTTGTGCCCTCGGGTGCCCCTTTCTTAGGGTAGCTGGTAATTCCTTCTGCGGCTCCCATTGGTTCCGGCAGTTCGTAACCCGTTATTAGAGCACTGTACCGCACAGTTGGTTCTCCACCTGCACAATGTCGGCGCTAGGTGTTCCTGTGGGTTATCTCGTAGTGACTTTTCTCTCTCCTTATTTTCTCAACTTTCCTGCTGCTTTTCTGTTCCGTCCTTATGGGGTTTTTTCAAGGTGGGTTCGACCTTGATTCCGTGTGTGGGGGGAGTACTTCTTTCCCTCACTTGCTCCGGACTCCAGTCTAGGTTTTAGTACGTATTGGTAAAGGGGGTTAGTTGGATCGCGTTTTGCGACTTCTTCGCTCTTTAGGGGTGTTGCTCGCCTATTGTAGTCGTCCTGGTCTCTCGTGTCATAGTCAATGGTGAGTGCGGAGTTTCGCAGTAAATTGAGACTGGTTCAAGGTTAGGTCATCGTCTTGGTTGGTACATGTTTGGCCGCCAACAGTATGGGAGTGACTCGCATGTGTGGTCGTTCATCGCCAAGGTATATTCGGCTCAGGCGTAACGTTATCGTCACTGGGTAGTGAGGGTATCCGCAGTCGAGTGACTAACTCTTACAAGTTTTGCGAACTGGTGACAGACAGTTCGCTCTTGTGAGTGGGTGGACAACGGTCGGACAGCAGGGGTTACATCATGATGTCTGGGGGGAGTGCGGGTTGCGCAGTCGAGTACGACTTGCACAGGAGTTTTATCATCTTCTTGTTGGTATATCGTTGCGCAATCGGATCGGTAGGCTCAGATATGATGGGATCTTATGTCGTTGGTATCGAGCAGCCAGGTGTAGTAGGTTCCGGGTTCTTGGGTGCTGCTCTTGTCGGGGTTCGGCTTTTCTCCTTTTTTTTCCTGTTCCGGTGTGGCCGGACAGGTCTGACAGAGGATAGATACCTTTGAAGAGAGACTCGGTTGCTAGTTGTGTGTTTTTTTTGTTTCTCCGGCGAAGGAAGCGAGTATAACGGATTGTGGACTTTGTCCATTCTATCCTTCCGCATTCCAGGCTCTGGAGGTATCTCAGTTAATTCAAGTAATGTTTGATATGTTGTATTCAACCAAACCAGCAATCTCTCAAACATCAAGTAGGGTAGTCTGGTTTCGGCGAGTCGGGCAGTTTTTGGGGAGGATGACTTAAGCTAGCATCATTTTTCTGTATGAGCTAGCGGGTAACTCCTCTGTCGGAGTCCTACTTCCGGTTACGAGTCAGTTGAGGGTTTTTTTTCTCTATTGGGTTCCTTCATTGATTCGTGTGGTAAGGGTTACGAATCATGAGGCTCGTATTTGGAGGACACCTTTCACAGCCACACTGTGCGAATGTGGTAAGAGTTGATGGGTGTTTCTCTGAGCCTGGACTGTTTGATAACCTCTTCACTTTGGTTTCGAGGGGGTTTGCATACCAGACTAACATTTCTGAGGATTATGCTATGTTCTTGGCAAGGAAGAGGAGGGACTATTGTTAAATCATTGCCTCAGCGCTATCCGGACACTCATAAGAATGGGTTCTTAGTCAATCCAAGGGCGCAAGTATGCGGAGGGCTACCCTTTGGCTTCCAGAGGAATGTTTCGCTGTCGGCGATTGTGTAGGTGGTTTTTTTTTTTTGAGAGAGTTGTGATTTTTCACAACACCGTACCTTAAGGAATTTCAGTTTCTTCAGAGAGGTTACTCTCGGGTCCTGTCGTTGCGGTAACTTTTATAGTTGGCTTAGTAGAGTTAGGGTGTTAGAAGTTTTAGGTAAGCAGTGATAGTCTAAATGAACTTCAGGGTGTTTAGAAGTTTAGGGAGGCAGTGATAGTCTAAATGAACTTTATGGTGTTAGAAGTTTAGGGAGGCAGTGATAGTCTAATGAACTCTAGTGTTTTCTGTTGGTCCAGCTTAGACAGTGTGTTTGTCCCCTTAGGCTCCCTTGAGTTAGGCAAGATCCCGATTGTCATGTTGGAATAATACTAACTGTCTTCAGCACAAGTCATCTAACATCAGTGAGCAGTAGAGAACTGAAGGTCCTGCACACTCAACTTCTCCTCCATACATGAGAGGCTACATAGCCACATGGGAGGTTCACCTTTATTTCCCCTCCATACATGAGAGGTATAGAATACCACATGGGAGGTTCTTCAGACTCAGGCGGTACCTAGGACTCGACACCGACGGTATGGTACTTCCTATGCAAGCATCCTCACTTACTGAGCTGGACAACCAGGTGAGGAGATTTTTTTTTTTTTTTTTTTTGCCTCCATGAATAAGAAGTATAGCTTATCACATGGGAAGTACTTCTGACCCAGATAGTACCTTAGACTCAACACTGACTTGAAGTACTTTCTTTGCAAACATCCTCACCTACTGAGCTGGACAACCAGGTGAGGAGATTTGTTTTTACCTCCATGAATAAGTAGTATAGCTTATCACTGGGAGATACTTCTGACTTAGACAGTACCTTAGACACAACACTGATGTTGAAGTACTTTCCTTTGCAAACATCCTCACCTCCGATGTTTAGATAACTAGTGAGGATACATGCTTTTATACATGCTAGGTTGCTTATGAGTTACCTGCGTATGTTCTGTGGACAGGTCGGGCTGAATGAGATTGACCCCGCCTCCGACTAAATGTTGTTAATCGGGCTAATTCAGGTGTTCAGGGAGTGTATTGCAATATGAAGTTTTCATAATAAAACTAATATTGTAATACTTACCTGAACACCTGAATGATTCCCACCCTCCTCCCCACTTCAATTTGATAGTGAATGATTCAATTGAGGAATGAGGAGACAGGCCACTGGTGGCAGGTATTTGCGGCAGCGTTGCCAACGGTAACACAGGTAACTCATTTGACTAGATTTTACCTGCAGCGTTGGTAACACTGACAGTTAAAATTACCCACTTAGTGGGTAAATATGTGGGGATATAGTTCGGGCTGGTCAGTGACCAGGGCTAATTCAGGTGTTCAGGTAAGTATTACAATATTAGTTTTATTATGAAAACTTCATTTTTCCTAACTATACAAACCTGAGGTCCTTTTACACATAGTCCACCTCATGCCACCCCTCACTCTGCAGTTTTTGCTTGGGCCAAAAGCAAAAGTGATTTGTTTACCTCCCAGTCGCGCGCGCGCGCCTGTCGGACAAGCAGTTAACTACCGAACCCCTTGTTTGAAAGCTTACGACCTATCCAGCTGCCGCTAGTACCTTCCTTTTGTAAAAGGACCTCAGGTTTGTATAGTTAGGAAAAATGCAATTTTGGACAAATTGTCATATTACTACATTTGTTTCAGCTGTACAATTATTAAAAATTAAAAACAAATTATTTCAGCCATACAATTATAAATTTTTTTTTATAAGTCAAAGTAGTAATACATATAGACTTAATTAATGAAAAGTGCTTGCAAAAAAGTCTATTTTTTTGTCATAAACCATTCACTTACTCGTCGTCTGCTCGACTCATGGATTCTGGCAGCCAGATGTACAAAATTATTCCCACTGTGGCTTTGCCGTAAACAAACTCACATATTTTAAGTTTAATTTGGAGTGAATTAAGAACGAAATGTATAAAATTACAATCAAATAAGCACTGTGGAGTTTCATTGGTGATGGCAGTAAGGTTAAAACCATTGATGACAAGGTAAAAATGGATTTGTTCCGATACGAATACAAACCATCGGTCCTTTACAATAGGAAGGTAACTAGCAGCAGCTGGAACGGTCGTAAGCTTCGAACAAGGGAGTTCGGTAGTTAACTGCCTGTCTGACAGTGCGCGCGCCGCGCGACTGGGAGGTGAAGAATCACTTTTGCTTTCGGCCGCGTTGGTGGAGGACGTGTTCTTCATCGCTCTCTGCCCGCTTCTTCGTCGTATGCTTTTGTTGTGTTCTCAACTTGGTTTGTTTGTGTGTGAAAGATTACTGTAAGTGAGTGTTACTTTCTTTATTTCTTTGACATTAATTATGGATCCTCGTGAATTGGAGCTGTCCCCGCGCCCCCCCATCAGCCACAGAGTTTGCCCTGGTGTGGAGGGCTGTAAGTGCAGGGTCTTTTGCTCCTTCCCCGAGGTGGATCCCCATGTGTATTGTGCTCGGTGCCGGGAGCGTGAATGCTCTCGGGCCGAACCCTGTGATATTTGTATTAATTGGTCGGAGGAGCAGTGGGTGCTGTACAAGGGTAGGAGGAAGAGACATAAGCCTGCCAAGGAGTTGTCGGAAAGCTCTCCAGCAACTCCCTTGGTCACAGACACGTCGTCATCCTTCCTGCCCCCGGCTCAGCTCCCGCGTATGGCTCCTTCCCCTTTGGGGGGGGTTTCTCGTTCCTTCTCTTCGCCCGACCTGTCGAGCGTAGAGGAGAGGGCGAGATACCCCGACGTACAACTGTATTCGGGGTCTTCCGTTCGCTCGGGGTGGGGCTGGCCCCCCCCCCGTGAGGGGTAACCCCTCCTACTAACCTGACTGTTGCTCTCTCAGGTGCTCCTGCTGCGGGCGACGACCTCGGCCAGGTATGGTTCTCGCTGGGGCTCCAGGGCACGCCGAGTGTCCAGGGGCTGCTACATCATCTGGCGGGTGCTGTTTCGGTCACCCATGGAGCAGTGACCACTACCACCACCACCGTCTCGACCCCAGGGTATGCCGCCCCTCCTCACCTGGTCTACACACAACACGTGATTTCGGTGATTCCTACGGCTGCTGCACAGGCTCCGATCGCTGCCGTGCCGAGGAGGGGCGTGCCTCCCCCTCCCAGGTTCATCGCCCTCCCAGCCCCTGACTTTCGGTGCCCGAAGAGTTCGCCCCTGGACCTGCCGCCGGTACCCAGGATGTCGCTGGCTGTTGCCGCGTCTCCTGCCGTACCTGACTTGCCTGCCGCACCTGCCGTACCTGCCACTCCTGCTGTACCTGCCTTGCCTGAGCCAATCCCTGCCGAAATTGTTCCAGCCCGTGGTGTTGCTGCCCCAGTCGCAGGTCCTTCCGGACAGGTGCAGCCAGGCCGTGTTGCTTCGGCAATATCCCCAGCTCCAACCTGGATGGAGGACCTTACGTCTGTCCTGAGGGAGCTGACGAAGAAGATGAAGAGGAAGGTGTCGTCTTCGTCGTCTTCGTCGTCTTCTTTGTCGTCGCCTGCCGCCGCCTCTTCCCCTTTGACTTCCAAGGCTTCCAAGCCGAGGAAGAAGAAGGCTGCCTCCTCCCCCCCTAAGAAGTCTCCCTCGGGAACTTCTAAGGGCCGTCTCACTCCGGTGGGACGGGGGGTTCTTCTGCTGGTCCTCCTGCTCCTTCGGGAGTGGGGCCCGTCTCTCCTTCCGCCAGGAAGAAGAAGACGGGGACCAGAGGGGTACCGGCTAACACCTGTACTTCCTCGCCTGGTGCTAGAGGTCCTACCTCTACACCAGGTTCCGGCTCGGCCTTTCGTTCGCGAGAAGTACCGAGTGTTCGGTCTCCTTCGTGCGACCGTGCAGCCAAGGCTCAGGCATCCAAGTTCGCTTAGCGCCAGAACCGAGGCACGGAGCGGAAGGCTGGCGAGAGCCGCTCAGGTGACTCTCGCCAGGCCAGCGATCGCTCTCGTAGCGACCAGCAGGCTACCAGGGTTGACGTGACGGTCTCTGACCGATCACAGGCTGAGGCTGGGAAGAGGTCCCCTCGATCGCAGGAACCAGCCCCAGCTGGTTCCAGCGGTTCGACGCGCCATGAGAACAGGTACCGATCCCACTGTGACAGTGGTCTCTGCAGGTCTCCTGACCGCTGCTCCCACTGGGACCGGACGGGTAGGGGGACCAGCAGCAGCTCCTCTGACGCACGGGACCGGGGCCGCTGTTCTCGGTCCAGCCGCTCTCCCCAGGAGAGCCGCGTGACCAGGCCTGCAGCTCGATCGCCACCGCTGGTTGGCGATTGCCTGCAGCCCCCCAAGCACACTGGTTCTGCCAGTGAGCGAGGGGAGAGCGTCAGGTCTTCCTCTCCGGTTCCTTCAACTTCCTCGGGCTTCACCGGGAAGGGTGAAGCGACACGAAATGATCGTGAGGGGCGCGCTCCTCACGGTCCTGCCATGGCGCCCTACGAGCCAGGCACGGTCCTAGGACCGACCAGGTCGTACGCGCAGTAGCAGGAGGAGACCAGGAGGGGTCTGTCGCTGTTCCTCCTTCTGAAGGAGGAGGGTCTTGAGAGGTGTTCTTGCTGGAGGGGCTTGATGGTCACTCCTGAGATCCAGAGGAATTTTGCAGAGGTTATTGCGCTGATTCGTCAGCACAATGACCTCGGGGAAGGATCGCCGCTCCCACCTCCTGAGCCCACGTCCCGGCTCGAGTTGTTCTGGGGGCCTAAGAAGGAACCCAGAGCGACGGTGGGTCTGCCGCGATCAGAGCTGGCCGACTCGGTGCTGGGCCAGGTGGACTCGCTCGTCTCCGGACAAGAGGGTTCGCTACGGTCCAGTAGGTCGTCTAAGCTACTTCCCCCGCCTCTACTGCGACAGAGGAAGTTCTACGTGCCAACAGAGGATCCGATGGCGCCCAAACAGGTTAACCCAGAGCTAGCTAGGCTAACTCCGGGGGTGTCTCTGCAGCAGCTCCTGTCGGAGAACCTGTGGTTCTCTCAGCAAGAGGCACTTGCTCTGGAATCCACTGCCATGGCGGCTTTCCAGGCAGTCTCCTGGTTGGACCTGTGGTCCCTCACAGTGTTCAAGGTCGCAGCCACCTCTGGGAATATCACTCCTGAAGGTGACCCGGCTTTCAGGAGGCTATGCTAGTCTGGGGGTAGGGCCATCTCCTTCCTTGCCCACCAGACGGTAAACCTGTGGGCCAACCTGGTACTTCGGTGTAGGGACGCAGTCCTCACCCAAGTGTCCAGGGCGGCTGGGCGTGAGGCGGCATTGGGCCTTCGCAATGGACCAGTGTGGAGTTCCTCCTCTCTCTTCCCAGGAGAGATGGTGGATGCTGCGTTGGAACGACGGCGCACTGATTACAGTGACCGTCTGGTACACCAGGCAGTATCGAAGGCTTCTGGGCAGCCTCGATCAACTGCGGCCAAACCCAAGAGCTTGGTTAGCGCTTCCTCGGCTGCTAAGACGGTTGCATCGTCGAAGCCCCAAGGAAAGACTCTGCCTTCGACTTCTGCCAGGGGAGGTTGCCATCAGCCCCCCTCCCTGGCCTCCTTTCCACGAGGAGGAGCGGGGAAGAAGTTGAAGAGAGGCGGGAAACGCTAGGGACGGCATTCCCCCTCACCTGCTGCCGGAAGTTGGGGGTTGCCTGGCGAGCCATTGGGCAATATGGCAGCGCTACGGTGCGGAGACCTGGATAGTAGACGTCCTTCGGGAAGGATATCTACTACCCTTCGAATCTCAGCCACCCCTCACCTCCAACCCGGTCCATCTTCAGACCTACATTCCTGGAATATCAAAGGACGTAGCCCTTCGACAGGAAGTCCAAGCCATGCTGAGCAAGGGAGCTATGGAGATCGTCAGGGATCGGTCACCGGGCTTCTACAGCCGCCTTTTCCTGGTGGAGAAGTCTACGGGGGGCTGGCGCCTGGTGATAGACCTCTCTCCCCTGAACCGATTCATTCACCAGTCTCGGTTCACGATGGAGACAGCACGTTCCGTGCTCAACTCTATCAGGGAGAACGATTTCATGCTTTCAGTGGATTTGAAGGACGCATATTTCCAGATACCCGTCCATCAATCCTCCAGGAAGTACCTCCGCTTCATCCTCGACGGGACGGTGTACCAATTCAGGGCACTTTGCCTTGGTCTCTCAACCGCCCCACAGGTGTTCATGCGAGCGTTCACTCTGGTGTCTGCTTGGACCCACTCGTCAGGGATACGTCATCTGAGGTATCTCGACGACTGGTTAGTCCTGGCGAGCTCCCGCTCGTAGTTGCTATGAGACAGGGATCGACTTCTCGAGTTCTGCCGCAATCTGGGGATCGTGGTGAACTTCGAGAAGTCCGACCTCGAACCCAAGCAGAGGATGAAGTACCTGGGTATGCTGATCGACACGGTAGCAGGGTGAGTCTTCCCCGCAGACCCGCGGATCATCAGATTCAGGGAGGCCGCCGACTGGTTCCTGTCTCGGCAGGAACAGTCAGCTCAGCAGTGGCAGGTCGTGATCGGCCACCTCGGGCGTCTTCACCTGCGGTCTCTTCAGTGGAGACTAAAGGAGAGTTGGTCACAGGCAGAGGACCCACCGTACTTCCCCGTGTCCCTCACGGAGGAGGTGAGGCAGGACCTAGCCTGGTGGCTGGGCGACAGGAACCTCTTAAGAGGAGTGCCTCTCTGCACTCACTCACTCCTCCTCCTCCTCCTCCTCCTCCTCCTCCTCCTCCTCCTCCTCCTCCTCCCCCGAGATATTGCTGTTCTCAGACGCGTTGACCGAGGGATGGGGTGCACACCTGGAGGAGTTGCTGACTTCAGGTGTGTGGGACGATCGCGACAAGCACCTTCACATCAATGTCCTGGAGCTCAAGGCAGTGTTCCTCGCTTTCCAAGAGTTCCAGGACCGCTTGATGGGACACTCGGTGGTGTTGATGTGCGACAACACCATGGTAGTGGCATATGTCAACAAACGGGGGGGCCTAGTGTCCCTCCCGTTGCACCAGTTGTCGCTGCAGGTGCACGAGTGGGCCGTGGCCCACCCAGTAGAGCTGTCAGCCCGCTACATTCCAGGCAAGAGGAACGTAGTAGCAGACAAGCTCAGCCGTCGGGATCAAGTGGTAGGGACCGAATGGTCCCTACACTCAGACGTGGCGGAAAGGCTCTTCAACCTGTGGGGGCATCCAGTAGTGGATCTGTTCGCCACCCGGCACAACAGGAAACTTCAGGTTTCATACAATCAACTTACCTGTCAGATATATACATAGCTAAGACTCCGTCGTCCCCGACAGAAATTCAAATTTCGCGCCACTCGCTACAGGTAGGTCAGGTGATCTACCGGCCTGCCCTGGGCGGCAGGACTAGGAACCATTCCGTTTTTTCTCTCATATTTTCTCTGTCGCCGGTGGTATCAACATTGTTGCTATTACCTCCTGACTTAGATTCTTATTTCATCCTTTGATCATCGTTTATCGGCTTTTTGGTGACGTATCTGGATCGTGTTTTTGGCATTCGCTACTGTGGACTGATTTTGTATCATGGAACTTACCCAGCAGATATATACTTAGCTATAGACTCCGTCGTCCCGACAGAAATTTTCGAATTTCGCGGCACACGCTGCAGGTAGGTCAGGTGATCTACCGCCCCTGCCGCTGGGTGGCAGGAATAGGAACGATTACCGTTCTAGAACCAGATTTTCTCTGTCGCGGTAGTGTCAACATACGTTGTTGCTACCTCCTGACTTGATTTTCGTTTTTTCATCGCCATCGACCTTCTGGGCTGTCTTCTGCAGGGAAGTACTGGGTCTTTGGTTTGGCATACGCTTTTATTAACTTTTTAATGAATTTGGCTTCGAAATTTCGAAGAATATATA